>NC_056731.1:555279484-555315636 GCF_019279795.1 Protopterus annectens
GCAGTCATTACTCTTGGGTTGAATCCCAAAGCTGAGGTTGGGTGGCTGGGCCTAAATAGTATTAGGAGAGGCTATAAGGCCCTGCAGAACTGCAGTGGCGAAGCCTGCTCTGGATTTAGAGTAGAGAGGTAAATGGTAGTGCTTTGTAAAAGTGTGCACTGAACTCCAAGTTGCAGCCTCTAAAATGTCTTTGGTTGGTACTCCTCTGAGAAAGGCTGCTGCCCTGGTAGAATGAGGCCTAATGCCCTTGGGCACTGATTTGCCATGTTGTGAGCAGCAGAAACAAATGTAGTGGCCTATCCATTTTGAAATAGTCTGTTTTGAGATAGGCTTTCCTTTAGATCCTGCAGCATATGCCACTAAAAGTTGCTCAGTTTTTCTGAAAGCTTTAGTTCTGTCCAAGTAGATGCGTGGTTGTCTATTAATGTCCAAAGAATGCAGAAGTCTCTCACCCTTATTCTGTGGGTTTGGATAAAAGGTAGGCAAATGAATGGTTTGGCTGAGGGCCACACTGGACACTACCTTAGGCATAAATGTTGGGTTTGTCCTTAGAAAAACCCTCTCTGGATGGAAAATGATGAAAGGTTCCACAGCCATGAGTGCCTGTAACTCTGAAACTCGTCTTGCAGAGGTTATTGCTAGGAGCAGAGCTGTTTTCCAAGATAAAAACTTTATATCAGCTGTATTGGCTGGCTCAAAAGGCGGCAGTGTGAGTTTTTCCAAGACATAATTGAGGTCCCATGCAGGTATTGGGGCTCTCCTTGGAGGTCTTATGTTTTTGGCCCCTCTGAGGTACTGCCTTAGCAATGGATGGGAAAAAAATAGGAGGTTCCGTATTGTAATGAGCTGAAATGGCAGAGGCATGAATTTTAATTGATGAAAAGGATAGGCCTTTGTCCAGCATCTCAGTTAGGTATTGTAAAATCTGAGGAATATTTGGTACAGATGTGTCAATTCCTTGTGCCTGCTTCCAAGCACAGAATCTTTTCCATTTTTCTGCATAAGATTTTCTGGTACTGGGCCTCCTGGCCTCCAAAATAACATCCATCACTGCTTTAGAGAGAGAGGTGTGTTTTGAATGGTTACATTATCCGCCATGCTGCCAGATTTAGGGTTCTGAGTTGGCAGTGCAGAATCTGATTGTTGGCTGGGTCAGTAAGTGAGGAATTAGAGGCAATGTCCAGGCTGGGCCTTGAGACAAGCTTTTTAGGATTGGGTACCAGTGCTGGCGTGGCCAGTCTGGGGCAATCAGAATCATTCTTGGCTTCTCTTGTCTGACCTTTAGGAGTACCTTGGGGAGGAGAGGCAGAGGAAGAAAGGCATATACTGTTAGACTTTTCCAGCTGAATGACAGAGCATCCACATTCCATGCTTGCTTGTGATAAGTCCTTGTGCAGAATTTCTGTAGTTGGCAGTTGTGAGGGGAGGCAAATAGATCTATGTCTGGGCATCCCCATTCCTTTATCATGCTGAAGACTTGTGGATCCAGTTTCCACTCGTGGGGAACCATGAGGTTTCTACTTAGTCTGCCAGAGTATTGTTCTTTCCTGGCAGGAATTGTGCTTGCAGGTGTATTTGATAAGTCAATGCTGTGTCCCACAAAGTCATGGCTTGTCTGCAGAGGGGGTAGGAATGAGTGCTTCCCTGCTTGTTTATGTACCACATGACTGTAGTATTGTCCGTCCTTATGAGTAGTTGTCCTGGATGGAGTAGATCCTTGAAAGCTGTCATGGCATTCTGAACAGCTAGCATCTCTTTTTGATTGATATGTAGATGCATTTGGCTTGTGGACCATGTGCCCTGAATACATTTTCCTGCCATGTGTGCTCCCCAGGCATAATCTGATGCATCTGTTGTTATTGACTGCCTGGCTGTGGGTAGAGTGAATGGCTGTCCCTTGTTGAGGTGCCAGGCATGTGCCCACCATCGAAACTCCTGTTGCAGGAAAGGAATGAGGGTAATTAATGCTTCCAGGCTTTGACAATGTTGAGTCCAGACACTTTTTAGGCACCACTGAAGTTTCCTCATATGCAGTCTGGCATATGGAATTAGCAGAATGCAGGATGCCATGAAGCCCAAAGCCTGCAGAATTTGTCTTGCAGATAACTGGGTCTTTGTTGCCAACATTTTGAAGTAAGAAGTTAGTTGCCTTTGTTTGTCTGGCGTGAGATAAGCCATCTGGGCAGTTGTATTTAAGCTTGCACCCAGGAATATTATCTCTTGAGAGGGTACTAGTTTTGATTTCTTTTCGCTTACTGCGCACTCTAGGCAAATTAATAATCTTTTTACGAACGCCAGATCCTTTAGTAGAGTGTCTTTGTTCTCTGCTTGTAAAAGGCAGTCGTCCAAGTAAGGATATATTTGAATTACTCTTTGTCTGCAAATGCAATTACTGGTGCCAGGCATTTTGTGAAGACCCTGGGCGCAGTAGATAAGCCAAAGGGCAGTGCAGAGAATTGATAGTACATTAAGCCAGCTATGAATCTGAGGTATCTTTTCAAGATTGTCTGATTGGGATATGCAGGTATGCCTCTTTTAGGTCCATAGTTACAAGCCAAGCCTTCTTGCCCAGCATGGGCAGAAGTTGCTGCAGAGTTAACATTTTGAATTTTGGAACTTCCAGAAATGTGTTTAGAATAGACAGGTCCAGTATTGGTCTCCAAGCTTTGTCTTTTCTGGGTACCAAGAAACGTAGAGTAAAATCCTTGTCCCTGCTCTTGCTGTGGTACTTGCTGAATGGCCCTCATGTTCATAAGGGACAAAACTTGTTTTTGTGCCTCTGCCCATTGATTGTGTGGCAGGTGTGGCATACCTTTTGCCTTTGGTAGGGTGTGAAAGTGGAACCTGTAGCCCTGGGACACAATATTCAATACCCATTTGTCCTGGGTGATCATGTGCCAATTCTGAGAGAAAAGTGTTAGCTTCTCTAACGGGGCTGCAAGAAGGTAAGTGCTTGGTGCTGGCAGAGGCAAGTCATTGGGATTGTTTCCTGTATGGCTGTGCTTTGTCTTCTCCACTTTTGGAGGTAGAAGTGCCCCACTGTTTAGGCCTGTATGAGCCCTGGGGCTGGGATCTGCCTCTGGGACGTCTGTATCTGCGTCTTTGTGGCCTGTCCGACACTGGAAAGGACCAATTCTTTGTAGGCCAGTTCCTGCTAAATCTTGGTGGCTGAACCTATAAAAAATCCTTTACTGTTTGCATAGATTTCACTTTGTCCTCCATTTTCTTCAAAACCACCTCTGCTTTAACACCAAATAAAGTATCATGCTGTAATGGAGCATCTAATAATTTTGCTTTAACATGATCAGGCAGATTTTGTTCCTTTAACCAAGCATGCCTCCTAATGACAGAACTCTGTAACTGCGCCCTGCAGGAGGCCTCCAGAGAATCAAAACCACATTGCAATGTATGCTTTCCCATTTGTTCAGTTGCATGCAATAAATCCTGCATTTCCTTATTTTCAGCACAATCAGAATTGGCCAACATTTTCTGTTTTAACAGTGACATTAAGTATTGCTGACATTTAATCATATGAAATTGACAATTTAAAGCCCTCACAGCCAAAGTAGCAGAAGTGTAACCCCCCCTCCCCCATCTGTCTACTGCCCTTGAATCCCTGTCAGAAGGGATAGGGTTTTTTGCAGTAGCAGCCTTAACCCCTTTGGGACCTTGAGAAATAGTTTCTGGGTCAGCAGCAGGGTTTTTATAAAGAAATTTATATGAATCTGGAGCTCTGTAGTATCTGTCCAGCTTAACAGGAGCTGCAGGTAACAAGTCTGGAGAAAGGCCGGACTCTGAAAATACATCATCTACAATGTCTAGCACAGGGGGAATAGCAAGAGGCCTGTGTTGAGGAAGTAAAAGAAAATCTCTAAGCCTTTTCTTTGATTCTGAGTAATCTTGGCTCTCCCAGTGGAAGTGCTCCCTCATGGTATGCAGGGTTTCCCCAAAAGAATAATCCTCAGGAGGAGAGGCTGAAAGAATGGATTCTTCAGCATCAGAATCCTCATAGGGAGGAAGAGGTTATTCCTGTACAGAACAGGAGTCAGAGGAAATGGAAACCTGATCTGAAGAGTCATAGTCTGTCTCTTGCCTAGGCCTCTTGTCAGGAGGGGGATGGGAACCCCTGATTATGGTTGCCACCCGTCCCGTTGTCAGCGGGACACTCACGGTTTGAGTGCTCTCATCCCGCCCTGCCAAGACACAAGCCGGGACTTTAAAAGTCCTTTTTTCCCTTTGCGCTTGTAGCCAGATTTAGAATTGCCGTGAAAAGCCAAAATACTTCCGGTTTTCCACGGCAATGCGAAGCTCGTCACCACCGGACCTGCAGTTAGAGGGATTCTCTGCTAGGTCCGGGTGGTAATGCAGCACAGTAATTGGCTGCAGCCATCGTAGGGGGCGGGAACTTCTTCTGAAGAGCCCCATAAAGGTCGCAGCTGTAGAGCACTAAGCTCTATAGCAGCTGCGAGTCCCGACAAAAGATCTGATTTTTTTTTTTTCACCATTGAAGCCAGCCTAGCCACCCAGCCAAGCCAGCAAGGGAGCCAGCCCAGCCAGCCAGCCAAGCCAGCAAGGGAGCCAGCCTAGCCAGCCAGCCAAGCCAGCAAGGGAGCCAGCCTAGCCAGCCAGCCAAGCCAGCAAGGGAGCCAGCCTAGCCAGCCAGCCAAGCCAGCAAGGGAGCCAGCCTAGCCAGCCAGCCAAGTCAGCAAGGGAGCCAGCCTAGCCAGCCAGCCAAGCCAGCAAGGGAGCCAGCCTAGCCAAGCCAGCAAGGGAGCCAGCCTAGCCAGCCAGCCAAGCCAGCAAGGGAGCCAGCCTAGCCAGCCAGCCAAGCCAACAAGGGAGCCAGCCCAGCCAGGAAAGAAGCCAGCAAGGGAGCCAGCCAGCCCAGCAATAACTGTGAGTGGTAAGTAGATAATTGCATTTTGTGGCTTTAGTTATTTAAAATGGGAATAGTGTGCTTTATTTAAGTTTTTAATGTTTAGTGGTAGATGGGGATGTAGTATTTAAATCTGTGCAGTGGTTATTTTGAGACTTTTGTACTAGTTTAAAATGGGAATATATTGTGGTTTAATTTTTTTAATGTTTAAAGGCAGATGGTGGGTGCAGTAATGCAATATTTAAATCTGTAGTAGTTAGTTTGATATTTTTGAGTAGTAGTTTTAAAGATATAAAACCTGAATGTATATGTAATTGTTATTATGCTTGGGGGTATGATTTGGAAGCATTACTTTTAAAAGGCTGAACTGTGTATAGAAGTTGTTTGTTTCTGTTGGGGGGCAGTGAAATATAAACTTAGTGTGATGCATTTCTATTGTCGTAGCTTTTTCTGGGTATTGTCTGTATGCATATAGGAACTGTTTGAGCATAGTTTGTACTTTTTTTGTATGGAAATATGCACTATAATGCTGTTTTCAGGAAGTTACGACATACTGTTTAGGTAATGTTTCCTGTTCCTGCAAGTCCATGTCTATGTGGTACAAGTCTACCTTTTGAGGGGGAATGTTAATAGTTAATGTAATTAATTTATTATTCTAGTAGGTACACGTTGCCAATTTGCCAAAGCTGTTTCAAGATTGTTTTCATTTATACTTGTAAATGTGTGCATTTAATTTATTATGCATTTTTAATAAGGTTAAAATGTACTGTTTTGCTTGTAATGTGAATATGGGTGTTACTTTTACTTGGGCCTGTTTATTGCATTGCTGTGCTGGATTAATTGCTATGTTTTGAAGTAAAAGGAGCCCATGGAGTCTGCTGTACATTGTAGTTTTAAAGTTAAAATGTTTGGACTTTTTCCCATTTATTTTTTTTTTTGTGGATGGATGCTCTGAAGTTAATGCAATGTATTTGAGATTGTGCTAAACCATATTACAGGGTAGTTTGCATCTAAGTAGCAAAGTTTTTATTTTGTGTTTTAGTGATGTCTTCAACATACTTATTTACTGTTTTCATTATCAGATTATGAGCAGTGCTGCTGTTGGGCATGTTTATTAATAGATCATTGCTGTGTAAATTAGTGCCATACATTTCTTAACTGCTGTGGTCAAAAGCTAAATTAGGTCTATGGTATCCACTGTGCATTCTCATTCATTTTACTGTTTTTTGGTTCAGTGAATATGGTTAACTTTTTGTCTTGTGGGTGTGGTGGGCATGTTCAGTGGTAAAAATAATGCATTTCATTTTCTACAAGCTGTGTTAATGTTAGTCTTCAATGGCCAAAATGCCCCCTACATTACCTCATTTACTATTTGACCTTTTTCAAACTGCAAACTCTTTTTTGCTCCATTCCTCTATAATACTGCATCTCCTTTAACAACTCTGGTGATGTCGTGGTGGGGGTGTGGCCAGTGTCATGCTGGCCACACCCCTATCCTGTTGACCACACCCCCATGTCCCACTTTGCCCTTGTTAAAAGGTGGCAACCCTGCCCCTGATCAAGGTAATAAGGTCTTCGGCCATTTTGATCATCTGTTTCTTAGGCATGGAAGTTTGTCCTGGAGAATGCTGTACTTGTTTCTTTGTCCTTAAAGGGACAATCCCAGCGTTTAAAATTCGGGTCCGCTCAAAATCACATCAAAGGAACGCCCACTTTGTCGTGTCATTCAATTCCCACCCACAGTATCAGCTTGCTTGCAGACATCCGTTATATCTTCGGCTGCAGTGGTGTTTTGGAGTCTAATCACAACTCCGCTTTAGCTTTGGTTCCCACACGCTTTTGGACAATTACCTCCCTGCTGCATAATCCTTCGGATCTTCAATTTTAACGTAAATAAATTTTTGCTGGACAACTTCTTCATTTTTCTCAATGGAAAGGCTCATCCAGGCTCTGCTACAGTTGCTACGCTATGTATCTGCACTTTTTAAATAGTTTCTCCGTTTATACAAGATTTAGAGCCGTTTCTGTGCTACCTAAATTTCGCTCGTTTATCTGTTTGCATTGAATAGTTTGGTTTTTTTGGGGAAATCATTTTTTCTGCTTGCCAAATGTCCATGTATGTGCTTTTTTTAACAATTATTAAAATTTGTCCGGTAGAATGAAAACATCTGCTATGTGGTTCCGTGCAGGGTTGCAATCACTGTTATATCCTGCATAGCATCTTTTCCAGATTGAAAGTAACACTGTTAATTATTTATAAATATAATGTAATTTCCGTTGTTTAAAATATGTGCTGTTGCAGTAGTGTATACTTTAGAAAGGGCAACGGGCAAGAGAGGGAGATACCATTGGAATGTAATGCAGTTTCGTTACTGGTGTTGTGTTTACTATTTTTAAGTTAATAGTTCAGTTGATCTTCACTTCAAAAGTACTTTCCTGCTCATTTAATTTTACAAAGTGGTAAGGTGTAGTTATTACATACTAGAATTTACAGTCTGTGCCGATGTCTAAATGCCGCTTTTTAAATGCGGTATGCCGCTTTGTAAATGCCGGTTTGTAAGTGTCCGTATATAATGAAATAACTGAACTTGCAGTTACAATTGGTTTTATTTTTGGACAAAATTAGTTTTTAATGTATTTCTATATATCCATTTTATGAAATTAGGAAGTGTTGGATATTTATGGGTGTTGAGTTAAGAATTACTGCTTTTAGTATTTATTTTTTTTAACTGATAGTAAGATTCTGGGATTGGTTGTAGGTGGGCATGTGGACTTCTTACACACCTTTTAATAGGGTTGCTTGCTGTTTTTGTAATTTATTCTGAAGAAGTTCCATGTATAATTTATTGGAACAAAACACTTAATAAATTCTTGGACTTTTACCAACTTTTTTTTTATTGTTTTAGATTTAACATTGTAGATTTTTGGATTACACCTTCCATATTGTTAATGCTAGTGGTGTACTATTTTCCATAGCAGTGATTTTTCTTTGCATCTGACTATTATAAAGTATGAAAGAGCTGCTTTTTATCTTTATGCAGACTCTCTCCAAAGTTGCCCATTAGCACTGCCTCTGTGATGCAGAAGGACAGAACCCTGACTGTGCCCCAAGCAGCCTAAATTAAACTAGTATCCTGGCTACTAGAGAAAGCTGCTAGGAGGAATGAAATGGAAGTCTCAGCTGGATTACCCATCCAAGTGGGGTGGAGGTGGTCTGGCTCCCTGTGCTACTGCCACCTACCTGATGCCCAAATTGATTTTGTAGCAGCACCAGGAAGATACCTGGGAAAAGGTGATTCACCTTTGACTAGCCAAAAGACACTGCAGCAAGAGTTCCATTAGTGTGTAGACACATGTACATACCTTAGAGATCAGCAGTGCAAGGCTCTACTTTTTCAGATGTTTTTGCTTCAGATGGGGAGAGAGTTAGAAAACAACACTCACCTAGTTTATGGCCCATCACTTGCTGACTTTTAACCCCCAATAACTCAATGGGGACACTGATAGCTGGCAGATAGGGGAAGCAAAAAATAAAGTAAAAATAAAATGAACAGAATGACCATTAGTTTTAACCTGATGTGAAAAAGGAGCCTATGATGCACTTACATAAAAAATTCAAAAGCATATTATGATAGAAAATATACAATAGTTTAGGTTACACTGCTGCTTTCCTTAACAAAATTCTGTTTGCAGCTGACACCACGTTTTATGCTGTATGATTACTGCCTGTTTTCAATCATTTTTCTGATGAGTACCAGTCTTTGCCATTGTCATGTAGTAGATAGCTGTGAGACATTTAGGCTCTTGTTATAACTGGGTAATGTAATACAGCCTTGCCAAATAATTCTGATGCATCACCACAGTGAGACCCGACGGGTAAGTCTATTGAAGAAGATTAATATTGACATATGATACGAGACAAAGAGGCTGGAATCTGTTAAGCTGTGTTTCTGCCATCCCACTCTAGATGTACAGGAAGCCTTTACCTTATTAGCCTTTACATACACGGCTGACAAAATGGTGCCCATTGCCATCTAACGAGGCATACTTCCAAAGGCAGTTCCATGATGTTAACGAGCTGGTGGTCTTTGGCCTACCAAGTCTGCTCGACTGCTACAGTTGGCACGGCTTATTATTTTTTTTAATACTGTAAGCCCACTAGGCGTATCAGCCTTTTCTGGGAGTAAGGTTTGGTTAAATTACTATCTCAGAATTACACGGTGCAGATATGTAGACTTTGACTTAGACCCAGGATCGCAGGCTCATGCCCGCTTATACCCTTAACTCTCTTTGATATGTTGCAGTAAGTATACAGAGTTAGTCTTCTTCTCCCTTATGTTGATTTATCCCAGAATCCTTAAAAAGCCACTTTTCCCATTCACCTTACCATGATGCTAATCCCTTATTGCACATTCCCAGTCAACGTGATTTCCCTCTCTCTGTAAGGCTTACAGAATTCAGCAGAGAGTCCAGATGAAGCCCCACTGGTACCCTATATAATAGGGAGAGTGCATCAGTATCTATAGATATCTATGCCCCTTCATGTGATGCTCATTAAATGTAGAGGACACTCGTGATCTCAAACTGCACAATTCAGCCTGGAGTGACCGTAACTCACAAATGTTTTTTGGCCCTGTTCAACATAATGGTATTCCTCCTAACACATCCATCATAATTTAAATTCCCCTAATAGACTGCATGATGTTTAACTTTTCTGCTCTGAAGCCTTATCACTATCTTTCTACACTTCCTGCCAGACTTGTTAATTGAGGTTGAAAACTGGCTCTACAGCTTTAATGATTGCTCTCGTCTTAGACTTTATATTCTAGTCTCAATCTGAAACAAATATGCTGATCAAGGTCCTTTTCAGCATTGAATCAAGTTGTACCTCATTTGTCACTAACATTTTGCTTGACAGTTTCTATGAACTTCTAGTTTTTGTCTCATATCAGCTAACCAGCGGTCTGCTTACATCATCATTCTGCTCATAATCCTTAGTTTTCTCATGTACCTTATGTGAGACACGGTGTCAAAGACCTAATAATGTCCAAAAAACACAACATGTACTTGATTTTTTTTTTTTTTTGCTATCTTTGAGTTACAGGGCTAGATCTTTTGACCTTTTCCATAAGAATCCTTGCTGCTGCTGATTTGATAACCAATTTGCATACAGGGGGTTGTCTGGCTTATACCGTAGATTTCTTTTTTTCAGCTGTCCTAGCGTGGTGGTAAGACTAACTGGGCACTAATCACATGGCTCCTTCAAAAGTCATCCTTTGTGGAAATAACGTAAAATGACTACCCTTTCACTGTCTGGCTTTCTGGTACCAGTTCATTCTCCAAGCTTCTGACTGTGGTTCACTTAACACATCTGGAAAATGCTCATAGAAGGCTATCAGATCCTCAATATAAGGCTGACTGCTGCAGAATTGTTCCTTATCCATGGAATTAGCTGCAGGCAGATATCCATCCTTCCAGCATGACCTCACAACTTTCAGATGTTCTTATGGTGGAGTTGAACTCCTGCCACTTTGCAGGATGTAGCATAAGGTTCGGCTAAAAGGATGAACAGCCTACACTACCTTCAGCCTTTTTTCTGCAAGAATCATTAGCCTTCAGTTTTTCAATCTGTCTCTATCCATCAGTCCCATCCATGTGACTTCACCATAATGACAAGTTCCCAGTCTGTGAACTTTTTTATATCTCTGGTTTGTACTGATCAGTAATTCTGTGTTAGTGACATTTAACTCAGTCTTGTCTATTTTTGCAGAGATTATTTCTGAGGTCCATAACATTCCCAGAACAGGTCACTAATAAGTATACCTGCTGAAGAAAATTCTAAGGATTGTCATTTGTAGTACCTGTTTTGCCTGGTGGTGGTGGTGGTGAGGATTTATCTAGTTTCTGAGCACTATGCAACTTAAAAAAGACACTACTCTGTAGGGCTCATAAACTTTAGAATTTCTTAGAACAAAAAAAGTTTTTTGACTCTGGTAGAGCCACCCGCCCCTCTCGCAGCCAGAGATCCATCAACTAGAACCCAAATAACTAGGAGATTCCCCTGAAAAATAGTGCACATTCAAAAAGATGGCGAACCAAATAAATTAGCGATAAAAGAACCAATGAGCAAAGAGTATGGGGCTGCAGTGAACTCATCAGTTTTGCAGAGCCTAAGATGATTGGCCTCGATGAGCATCACTTCATCTGACCATGATCCTACTTCCTCCTGCAATTACATCTTCATTGGGTTTAGCCCTTTTAGTAGCAGACAGAATTATATTATCTTTTAACTTTAGGCAGATCTTCATAAGAATCACTGCGATGCCCAGACTGGAAGCCATTTCTGAGGTATCATCACCATCTCTTCACAGTCCCAGTTTACATTTGTCTCATCAGTATATCCCTTCCATTTAAGTGCACATGGCACCATACATCCCAGCAAGGCTACTTTTAACTGAACATATATATGACCAGCAGATAGGCATCTCATTTTGTCACCCAAGGAATGGACATTCAAAGAATGGATATCAATTTTGTTGATACCCACTTCAGCCTGTGTCTGACTGGATTACTTGAGAATCACAAATGTTTTCATGGCTGACTGGAACAGGATAAACCCTTGAATGTCTTAGATTTCAACCTCTGGAATGGCTATACCATCTGTAAGAAAGAGGGATTCCCCCTTATCAAAACATTGGATCTATGAACCGCATCACTGTGGATTCTGAGGTAGATGAGAAGCATTTAGTCCAGTTGTCACACTATTTGGCTATGATATTGATGATGATGGTCCCTAAGAAACCAGACTGGTTCAAGTATCCTTTAGATACTTGTATAAAAGAACCCAATAGTGGACCTCACAGTAAATTTCCTAAATGCAGCTAGGGAGGTATACGCAATGTACAGGTCACAAGTCTGTGTTCAATAGGTTAAATCTTTTTCATCCATTTCAGAATCCAGAATGACCTGATTAATAGGTTCATGGGTTTAGTGATGGGGAAGAAGAATACTTTTCGTAATGGTAGGACCAGTGACAGGGAAGATAAGAGGAGTTGGACCAGTTGGGTAAAAAAAAAGTATATCCTGCACTCTATTAGAACCAGTCACTGCAAGATATACAAGATAAAACACCAGAGTAACATTCATAAATAAACTGAAGACATGGCTACCATGATGTCTGATAAGGCCCTTAGAGACAGAATTAGCCAGCTGATTCAAAATGCTTCTAAGGTGAAAGAGCATGCAAATGAATGTAGATATGATGTCACTGAGAGCAGGAGTGTGTGTGGGGGGTGTTGTGACCCATGGAACGGGGGTCTATAACTAGCTAGGACTTGAATGGGGGTCTTGCCCATTGTAACCTGGACCTGGATTAACTCCATGGAGTTGTCCAGTCTAACTAAACGTGATGTGAATTTATCTCTATTTTAGATTGAAACACTGCCTCCTTTGATTTTCACACTTTCCTTTTGTGGTTTAAAGGTGTGGAAGTTATTGTAGCCTTGCAGGGCCAGGGTACTGTCTGAAGCTTTAAACCAGGTTTCTGTGACTGCACAGACATCTACATCTTCTAGTGATAGAAGTGCTTCCAGAGAGTGCAGTTTTTGGTTTGAGTTCCTAGCATTTAGCAGCATGACCCATACTTTGTTTGAGAACTGGATCCTCTTGGAATGACACCAAAAACTAAGCCAATTATTGAAACCAATCCTTTTTGTTTATATTGGAGAATCATTCTGGGTGAGGGTAGTATGCTGCTCAAGGCTAGGGACATGGCTGCATGGAAAACATACTCAGAGAGCTCGACCATGTCTCTCTTCATATAGTCCAGTGAGGTATGTCTCAGGTCATTCACACCAACATGAACTATGACACATTCATAACAGAACTTGTTGCTGAGAGACCTGAGTGTATGCTTGATTTGGCAAATCCTGGCACCAGACAGGCAGGTGAAATTACTTTTTCATTGTCCAGCCTGGTGAGAGGGACATCCACATATCTCACTACTGAATCTCCAATGACAAGAAAACTTGTTTTTTGAGTATTAAGCCTTATGGGCCTTGGTGCGTGAGACACTGGTGTTGCTATGTGTCAGTGGTGTTGTAGAGACTGTGTTTGCTGTAACAGTCTTGTGTTTTGAAGATCTCTGGTGTTTTGGTAAGATTTTTGAGAGAATCTCTGTATATGTAGATTTACGTGTCTAATGCATACTGTGTGTATGAGTAGTGGTACTATGTGAATATGTAGTGGTGGGTGAGTTGACAACCTTCTCTGTGTTACTATTTTGAGTGAGTGAGAGAGAGAGAGCATGGACTCTAGATTCTTGGTGTAAATACTTCACTTGCACTCTGTACTAGACTGTGTTATTAGTAGAGGGTTGTCTTTGTACCTGAGACAATTGCTACACTGCCTCAAGAGACCCAAGTCAACAAGGTTTGCAG
This sequence comes from Protopterus annectens, assembly GCF_019279795.1. NCBI lineage: Eukaryota > Metazoa > Chordata > Ceratodontiformes > Protopteridae > Protopterus > Protopterus annectens. The sequence goes on from NC_056731.1 coordinate 555,292,799, forward strand.
TAGAAACAAGGGTGGTCCTACTGTCTGTAATGCTAGGTTGAAGACTGTTACTAGGGGTGGCTTTTTAGAAACAATCAAGGAGAAGCCTGACAAATGGAATCTCTCTTATTTGTGTGAGTTGCTCAGTGTTGCTTGGGGCCATTCTTATTCTAAGGCCCACCTATCAACTGTCTCTGCTTGTCTGCCTTTATCTCATCATTTAACTACTAGATTTGAGGTGAAACAATTCCTTAAAGGCATCCTTAATGTTAGACCAGCCAGGAAACCTGTTTCTCCTGCCTGGGATCTTAATTTTGTTTTGGAGAAGTTGACCTATGCTCCTTTTGAGCCTGCTGCTTCAACTTCCTTGCAACATTGTTCCTGGAAGACAATTCTTTTGTTAGCACTTACTTCTGCCAGACACATATCTGCATTGCAGGCCATTATGGCTTGTCCTCCTTTTTTGATTTTTCATGCAGATAAAGTGTCATTGTGCACTAACCCTTCTTTTATGCTGAAGGTGGTTAATGAGGTGTCACTTAATCAGTCTAATAATCTGCCTACCTTTTCCCCTGTCTGCAAACCGACAGTGAGAGGGTGCTGTATATAGGCTAATGACTACAAGGGCCTTTATAATCCTAGCCATGCATCCCAGATCTCTGACAAGTTCGGAAACCCTTTATAAGTATAAGGATGGGCCTGGGGGATGAACTATTTACAGGTTACCTGTGGCCATTAGAGACATAGGTGCCAAACCAGGGATGAATTCCTGGATGTCCTTCAAGGATGCATCTGCAGTCATCACATATGGGTTGTCCTGCCTCAGGCAGCCCTTCGGTCGGCCGGATTCCAAAGTCTGGGTCCGGCGTCGGCTGATGTCGCCCTTTCCCCGACGTCAGAGCGCCTGGGGTATAAAAGCGTCAGCCGACGCCATCTTCCTCAGTCTTTCTTGCCACGTGGTGCCCAAAGCAGAAGCAGTTCGCAAGTGCCGGTCGGCCAGCTCCTGTAATTCAGCTACCGAAGACTTCAAAAGCTAAGTACCCTGTTGGGGACTCTTCTTGCCTCAGCCGATGTCAGATAAAGTTAATAATTGCTTAACTTGTGGGAAACAAATACCTCATAAGGATTTCCACTCTTACTGCCTCCCCTGCATAGGCCCAGACCACGACGTCTCGGCCTGTTCAGCCTGTGCTTCCTTCAACCGACGCACTCTTAGACGTCGGGCGGAGTTTGCAGAGGAATTTTTTGGGGCTAGTTTTTCATACAATATGCCGTCGGAGACTCCGACTTCACATTTAACAAAGAAATGGAAGGACAAGGACCGACACACGCGGGCCGCGGTTTAGGCTGAAACCACGGCCAGGCCTACCGCGAGTGTCTCGGCTGAAACCGAGTCCTTGGTACTTCCGACCCCCGAAACCGCTCAACCGACAACCTCGGCCCCAGAGGCCCCTGCTGAGTCGGTTATTGAATTTCTGGTGTCTTGGAAACTTCCGACACCATTCCTCTAGACAAAACTACACCAGCACGTGGTGCAGCTAGGCCTCCTGCATCCATGTCCATAAAGGCTTTCACCAGGGCTAAAACTGCTAAACATACAAAAGCTATGCCTCCCAGGGTTATTCCTCAGGGACCCTCTACCAGTTCACATATTCTAACTTTAACAGAGGACCTTATTTCCTTAATTAGGGGCTCTCAACCCCATCCAGACAGGGGCTCTCAACCCCCTCTAGACAAAAGGCCCAGGGTTGAGCCCTCTGATCCCCACTCCTCAGAGGAGGCCTCTGATGGCTCTGCTCTCTCGGACTACCAGGAGGAGGCTTTTTCAGCCTACGAGGATTCTGATGCAGAGGAATCAATCCCCTCGGCCTCCCCTCCTGAAGAACTTTCCTTCGGGGAGACCCTTCACACTATGAGAGAGCATTTCAAATGGCAGGACCAGGAATTCTCTGATTCCAGGAAAAGATTAAGAACTTTTTTGCATTTACCTCAGCATAGACCTTTGGCTATTCCTCCTGTTTTGACTGTCATTGATGATGTGTACTCTGAGTCTAGCATAACCCCTGACACTCTTCCTCTGGCCCCAGCCAAACCCGATAGGTACTACAGGGTCCCCGGATTCACATCTTTTTCTTTACAAGGCCCACTCTGCTGATCCAGAAACTATTTCCCAGGGCCCTAAAGGGGTTGCAGCTGTCACTACTAAAAATCCACTCCCCTCTGAAAGGGAGTCCAGGGCTTTAGAGAGATGGGGTAAAAAACTGTATACTTCTGCTACTCTTTCTATGAGGGCATTAAATTGTCAATTTCATATGATACAGTACCAAGAGTATTTGTTAGATGAATTGCATAAGAAACTGTCTTCACCTGAACCCCTAGATCGCAAATCACTTCAGGATCTGGTACATAACTCCCAGCAGGTTAGCAACCATTTCTTACAGTGTGGTTATGATGCATTGGAAGCTTCATGTAGGTCAGCTATGACAGGTGCAGTCATACGTAGGCATGCTTGGCTGAAGGAACAATCTCTGCCAGACCATGTTAAAGCTAAGCTTCTGGATGCTCCACTGGAAAAGCAAAAGTTATTTGGCTCCACTGCTCAGGAGGTCTTAAAGAAATTTGAGGAAAAGGCAAAATCTGTACAAACAGTCAAAGAGTTTCTACAAGTCCAACCACCAAGATTCAGCAGAAATTGGCCTACCAAGAATTGGTCCCTTCCGGACACAGAAAGATTTCAGAGAGGCAAGAACAGGCATGCCAGAGGTAGAGGGCAGGCTAGAGGCTCCTACAGAGGACGTCAATGGCAGCCTCCCAACCAGAGAGGTAGTGCAGGACCTACAACTGCTGCACAAGGACAGACTCAATGACTTTGCTTTGACTCCGCCAACCAGGGCTCAATTAGAAGCACCTTTGGGCGGAAAGCTTTCCTTATTCTCAGAAAATTGGCACAGTATTACAAGAGACAAATGGACACTGCAAATAATAGACAAAGGATACAGGTTCCATTTTCACACATTGCCAAAAAGAAAAGGCATGCCAGACCTGCCACCAAATCAAAGGGCAGAGGCTTTGAAACAAATCTCCAACTTAATGCAAATGAAAGCTATAGAAAAGGTTCCTCTTTCAGAACAAGGCCAAGGATTTTACTCCAGACTATTCCTTGTTCTAAGAAAAGAAAATCAATGGAGGCCTATTCTCAACTTGTCCGCACTGAATACTTATCTCATTGTGCCAAAATTCAAAATGCTGACTCTACAGCAACTCCTTCCCATGCTGGGCAAGGGGTCTTGGCTGGTGACTCTAGACCTCAAGGAGGCATACCTGCATGTCCCTATCAGACAAAGTTGCAGAAGACACCTCAGATTTCTTGCAGGTTCAGAGCATTATCAATTCTCAGCATTGCCCTTTGGCTTATCTACTGCGCCCAGAGTATTCACGAAATGCCTGGCATCAGTAATTGCACACTGCAGACTTCAGGGGATTCAAATATACCCATATCTGGACGACTGCCTTATACAAGCGGACTGCCAACAAACTTTGGTAAAGGACTTGAATTATGCCATCCACCTACTGCGGGCCTTGGGATATACAGTCAACATACACAAATCAAGACTTGTTCCATCCCAAAGAATAACTTTTCTGGGTGCGGATCTAGACACAACCACCCAAATGGCTTTTCCTCACAGAAGAAAAACAAAGACAACTACCGGATTACTTCAAGAATCTGACAAGACAAACTCAGCTGACTGCAAGGAAAATCCTGCAGGCCCTGGGTTACATGGCATCTTGCATTCTTCTGATTCCACAAGCAAGGCTGCATATGAGGAAACTACAATGGTACCTAAGGAGTTTATGGACTCAGCACAGTCACAGCTTATAAACTTTGATCCCACTCATTCCATGCCTCCAAAAGGAATTTCTGTGGTGGGCTCAAGCAAGCCAGTCAAACAGGGGTCTGCCCTTCAGCAAACCAGTAGCCAGCCAAACCATTACAATGGACGCTTCAGACTACGGTTGGGGAGCACACATGGAGGGCAGATGTATTCAAGGACTATGGTCACAAAAGGAGCCACGCATGCACATAAACCAAAAGGAAATGCTGGCAGTGATACATGCAATCGAGGCCTTCAAACTCTTTCTGCATCAAGGCCACCTGCTAATAAGGACAGACAACACCACAGTTATGTGGTACATAAACAAGCAAGGAGGCACCCATTCCTACCCTCTTTGCAGACTGGCAATGAATCTATGGGAACTTTCCTTGAAACTCAATATAGAGCTGCAATCCCAGTTTGTGCCAGGAAAAGACAATATACTGGCGGACAGCTTAAGCAGAAATATCATGGATGCACACGAATGGATGCTGCACCCAGACATCTTCCTACAGATAACACAATCATGGGGAAGGCCAGACATAGATCTTTTTGCCTCCCCCCACAATCATCAGCTGAAGAAATTCTGCTCAAGGACATACCACCCACAAGCATGGAAAGTGGACACCCTATCTTTCAGCTGGAGAACTCTAACAGTGTATGCATTTCCACCTCTTCCATTAATGACCAAGGTCTTACTGAAGATCAGGACAGAGCAGCCAAAAGTGATTCTGATAGCTCTGGACTGGCCAAGACAGCACTGGTACCGACTGTTAAAGAGCATGTCACGCACAAAACCATGGCCTCTTCCTCAATGGCCACTTCTCCTGACACAGCACAATTACAAAACTCTGCATTCCAACCTGAAAACCTTGCAACTAACAGCCTGGAAAATACCTTGACTCCTCCTCAGGATAAGCTATCCAAGAGAGTGAAGGATATCATCATGGAAGCTCGCAGGCCTTCCACAAGAAAGGCATATTCAGCAAAATGGAAAAGATTTCACACTTGGAGCACCACAAAGGGCCTAGATGCGACAGTGATGAACATGGCACATATCCTGGAATACTTGGCAGAAATGCTCCATAATGGCCTGTCTTACTCTTCTATTAAAATTCATGCTTCAGCAATTTCAGTAGAGTACAATACTAACCCACCTGTCTTTTCTCATCCTCTCCTAAGACAGTTTCTAAGAGGAATTAAAAACATCAATCCTCCAAGGAAACCTCCAGTGCCTACTTGGGACCTTAACTTCGTGTTGGAAAAACTAACTCTGCCTCCCTTTGAACCAGCAGCATCTGCAGAACTACAGTTCCTGTCTTGGAAGACCGCCTTCCTTCTGGCCATAACCTCAGCAAGAAGAGTATCTGAGTTACAGGCCCTCATGGCAGTACAGCCATTTCTTATTTTTCATCAGGACAGAGTCTCATTGAGAACCAATCCTTCATTTATGCCAAAGGTGGTATCCAGGGTCTCATTAAACCAAGCTATTCACCTGCCTACCTTCTTTCCAAATCCACAAAACAAAGGGGAGAAACTTCTGCACACCCTGGACATACACAGACAGCTGCGCTACTACTTGGACAGAACTAAAAGCTACAGAAAAACTGACCAGCTGTTGATGGCATATGCTGCTGGTGCACAAGGAAAAGCAATTTCCAAACAGACAATTTCAAAATGGATAGGGAATTGCATTTGTTTTTGTTATTCCTTTCATGGAAAAACTGTGCCAGCTAACATTAGACCTCATTCCACCAGAGCCACAGCCACCTCCACAGCCTTCTTAAGAGGGGTGGCTACCAAGGACATTTTAGAAGCTGCTACATGGAGCTCCGTGCATATATTTTCCAAGCATTACAATTTACCTTTATATTCCAGATCCAGAGCAGGCTTTGCTACGGCAGTCCTGCAGGGCATTTTAGCTACACCATCCTTTACATAGATCCTCCACCCCCAGTTTGGCTATGGTATTCTACCTATATGTGATGACTGCAGATGCATCCTTGAAGGACATAGTACAGTTTTGTACCTACCATAAATGTAGATGTCCGATAGGTATGCATCTGCAGTCATGTTTACCCTCCCTCCTTCCCCTCTTGGGTATTTATTGGGTACTTTCCCCTCTCATAGCTAGCTGGGGTTATCTATTATGGTGTATTTGTTTTATATATATATATATATATATATATATATATATATATATATATATATATATATATATATAAATTTCTGTGCATGTTTGGAATTTATTGCATTTCTCCAAATTTAGCCTTCCTTTGAGGGCACCTGGCATCTGGGGCAAGAAACACTGAGGAAGATGGCGTCGGCTGACGCTTTTATACCCCAGGTGCTCTGCCATCGGGGAAAGGGCGACATCAGCAAACGCCGGACCCAGACTTTGGAATCCGGCCGACCGAAGGGCTGCCTGAGGCAGTACAACCCATATGTGATGACTGCAGATGCATACCTATCGGACATCTACATTTATGGTAGGTACAAAACTGTACTTTTTCCATCTAAGTGTCCAAGTTGCTCTTGAATTGGGTTGGGGGGAACTCTGATTCACATACTTGGGGAGCCTGTTCCATAGACTGGGTAGTCTCTGGGATACATACCTATCTCTCCAGCAGGTCCGATTTATATCACAGGCGAGGTTCAAGTCTTTAGAACAGGTAATTCTGGTGCTGTTTTGTGGATATGCAGGTCCATCAGAGTGGGGTCTGACAATTCCCTATATGCCAGGTATAGATTTCCCCTAAATAGCTTGTAGGAGACAGGATACAGGGATAGGGCCTTGAGGAAGTCTGCGTAGGACATATTACTTGCATCCTGTATTCTTTTAGTGAGGAATCTCTGTGGACGTTCCAATTGTTGGATATGCCTGGTTAGGTACATACCAAAGGAGGCATTGTACTCTGATAGGTCTGATGCCCCTTTTGGTATGTACCTCACAAGACATCTACAACAACTGGAAAGGCCACAAAAATACCTCACAAAGAGGATTACTGGCCTCAAACAGATGCCCTATGCATACCATCTCAAAAAGCTCCAACTTTACTCCATCCCATATCGCCCATCTCAAAAAGCTCCAACTTTACTCCATCCCATATCGCCTACTCAAAAGCGATCTCTGCCTAAAATGCAAAGCAATGTCAAGCCCAGAGCTGTTGGACATGCTCCACTTAAAGAAATCCCAATTCTTCCGAGATACGCTCTAGGGACCTAAACCTTGTCACCACAATAAACAGAACATGCTGGAGGGGTAGATTACTGTCCCAGAGACTTCCCATACTTTGGAACAGACTACCTATATATGTCAGAGCTCCTCAGTAGCACTCTCCAAGAAAAATCTTGATGATTGGATGGGAAATAGGAAATTCACCCCGGGGATCACTTATGTGGCTCTGCTCGACAGGGGAACAGGAAAATAATTTTCTTGAATGGCCAAAGCCAGAGTACCTATTTGGCTAGGCTTATATAGGCCCTAGGGCCAATAGCCTAGTACCTACCTATGAACATATGACTAAGTCACATCCTTGTATGGAAGCAGAGTTAGTGGGCATAACATGCTTAGGCCTGCTTTCCTGGTGACTCTTGGGTGACCTGCATGGACTTGCAGTATGTGGGAGTGGAGAAGGAGTATACGCTACCTTGTCTGCACTGAAGGCTGAGATCTTTGACAGTGTGTCAAGAAGACATAGACAAAAAAGGTATGTGCATGGTATTTTTACAGACAGTATGTGCACTGGTGAGTGCATTTCAAGACAATAACGTTTATATGACTACAACAAAAAGTATATCGGTCAAAATACTTAAATGTACTTTTTGCTTTTGTGTTTCAGGCCATCTTGAGATGCCAGTTTCTGTAAGCTTAACCCAACTCGTACAGTTAGAGGTTTTCGTTCTTGCAGGGAAAGTGCATCAGTACAATGAATGTGTATCCTCTGTTTCTCATCTGTCCTCTTGGGTAGCTGATATTTGTGGTTCCACAGATTTTCACTGAAATTATTTTCCCATCTGCTCCAAATGTGTTACAAGCCTATAGATAATGCACTTACAAATGTATACATAGCTTTATCATCATTTTCCGCAGGTATCAATCTCCACTGAAAATTCAGCTTCTTTAAGTTTGCACATTCACTACAATGTTGACTAAATATGTAAAAAATAGTTATATAATTCTCAGGTTGTGATAACAGAAGCCTGAGTCAGTTAGTTTGCATACTAATTATTCTAAAATTGCTGCAGTCATCCTTGGCTTTCTGTTAAGTACTTTTGATCTTGGACATACTGGATTAAACAATGGGTGCCAGCAGAGGTGAAAATGGTCATGTCCAACTCAATGAGGTGCTAACTACATTGGTATTGACTTTCATTTCATTGAATGAGATGTTTAAATGCTGAGCTGTTTAAATTCTCTTATGCATTTCAGTGTATGTACTTATCTGAATGTGTGTTAACCAGTGTAATCTATTATGCATTCATTACAAAGTAGTAAACTCAGATATTGTCTAGGTGCATCATGTGGAGAGAAAATGCTTGGCTTAATTGTTTGTGGGTGGGCATGCTATTTTATGAAATATGTGTCGCTTTCTGCAGAATTACGCTCAGTTGTGGTACTGACAGGCATAAGGGAAGGTTGGACAAGAGGTTAGTGCAGGCTTTTTTTTAATTATATTACTACTTTTTTAAGAATTTTACTTTTTGTGGTTGGTGACAGTGGGATTATAAATGACTGTCATAATTTGCTATAGATGACTTCAAATTTGGAGTAAATTTTACAGATAATAGGTTCATAGGTGTGTAATAGGCTAATGGCCTTGGAGCCTTTACAAGCCTAGCCCGTAGGATTACCCTGGCTTCATGCCACCTGACCTTACTTCCCAGTGCCTCTGTTGAGTAGAGCCACTGAAGTGATCCCTGGGGTAAATTTTCTATTTCCCATCCACTCATTAAGATTTCCCTTGAAGAGGGCCAGTGAGGTGCTCTGCTTGACATGTATGTGAAGTGTATTCCAGAGCATGGGCAGTCTCTGGGTTATGAACCTGTCCCTCCAGCATGTTCTGTTGATTGTGGTAATGAGGTAGAGGTCTTTGGAGCTTGTGGTGCAGAGGGGTTGGGATTTTTTTAGATGTAGCATTTCTAACCGTGCTGGGTCAGACATGATTTGTAAGTCAAGCAGAGATCACCTCTAACTAGGCGAAATGAGACAGAGAAGAGTTGGAGTTTTTTGAGTCTGTCCATACAGGACAAGTGTTTAAGGCTTAGGATCCTCTTTGTGAGCTACTTTTCTGGCCTCTCCAGTTGTTGCAGGTGTCTGTTGAGGTACATGCCAAATGGGGCATTGTACGCAATGACTGGTCTAATGAGAGAAGAGTAGAGGGAGACAATTACCTCTTTCTTCCTGGATGCAAAACCCTTAGTAATGAGATATGCCACATAGAAGGACTTTCTGACAACAGTGGCAATGTGATGGTCAAAGAGAGGTTGCTGTCAACCTGTGTTCCCAGATCTCTTATAATGCCTTCTGTGTTCAGTGGACTACCATCAATGTGGTAATTCAATGGAACTGTTTTTTCCCCAAGGGGGATGATGACACATTTTTTTGGCATTGAGCTAAAGGCCATGGTTCTGACATCAGTCTTTGGTCTCATTGAGGCCTTCCTGTATGATGTCAACATCACTTGGGGCGTTAATAATAGCTCCCAACTTGCAATCGTCTGCAAACTTCATCAGCCAGAGTCCTTTTGTGTTGGCCTGGACTTCAGAGAAGTAGATACCAAACAGGAGAGGACCCAGGGCCAACTCCACTCATGACTGGTCGGCAGTCTGACTTGAGTCAGCTACTTTCACACTGTGGGTTCTATCTGTGATCCAGTTTGCAACCCACCTAGTGATATAGGAGCTGATGCCTAGCTTAGTGAGTTTTTCTTTGGTTCCTGAGTGGGGAATGGCATCAAAGGCCTTGGCCAGATCAAGGTAGGCTGTATGAACCACCTTGCCTTCATTCACAGCTCTGATAACTTACTCAAAGAGCTCAACCAAGTTGAGCAGGCATGATTTACCCTTCACAGAACCAAACTATGTAGGATCCAGAGTTTGGAGATTTCCTATATCCTTATTTATTAGGTCAATGCTGATCCATTCCATAACTTTGTATATCAGACTTGTCAGGCTAATGGGGCAATAGTTCCTGGGGTCTGTAGTGGCTCCTCCTTTGTGTAGAGGGATGACTGTAGCAGTGCACCAATCCGTGTGGACAAAGCCTGAGGTGAGGCTATGATTGAACAGGGCATACAGGTGTGGTGCCAGTTCACTCCGTCTTTCATGCAGAACACAGCCAGGGATATTGTCAAGTCCCATAGAAGCTGTATGCTTTGCCTGGGCAGTGCTGTTTTAACCTGTGCAGCAGTAATACTGGGTGTCTGGCAATCTACTGGTATTGTGATTGGTCCTTTGGTGGGGGGGGAGAGTGGGGCTAAAGTTAGCACTGAATCTGTCAGCCAGTGTATTGGTTAATATCTGTTGGCTCGGTATAGGAGGTACCATTGTGCAGTAGCTCAGAGCAAATCTGGGTATTGCCGTGGAGATTCTTTACATAACTCTAGAAGGCCTTGTGGTTGTCTTTACTATCTGTTTTCATAGCTAGCTTTAGAGGATTTGATGAGGGATCTCAACCTTTTGTTGAGGCTGATAAGGGAGATTTTCCAGTCTTGGGACTTCACCTTATTCTGAATTGGTTTCCTCCTTCTGTTTTAGAGTTTGTTTATAGCAGGGGCCCACCAGATTGGCTTCCTTTTTTTTTTGGGGGGGTAGCATCTTGGTTCTGTTGGGTACGGCAAGATCCATGCATTTGTGTACATGTGTGTACAGTGCATTTGGTGTATGATTCAGTGGTCATGCAACTATTCTCCATTTGCATGGGTGCCGTGAAGTTAGCTACCTCTGTTATTAAGGGCCCAAAGTTAGTTTTGGAGCCCAAAGTTAGCTTTGGAGAAGTTTTTCATGGTGGTTACCTTTGTGGGGGGGGGGTGGAATTCCAAGGTGATTAGTTTGTGGTTGGATCTAACCCGGGAGGAGTTGACTGTTGGTGTGGAGCAATGGTGACCCATGTTAGCAATGACCAGGTCAAGGATGTTGCTACCTCTAGTGAGGGTAAGAACGAGCTGGTCCACGGCTTTGGAATTAATGAATTCCAGAAAGCACTAGGCAAGTGTATTGGTACATGAGTAGTTTTCCCAGTTAATGGAGAGGTAGTTGAAGTTGCCCAGTATGAGAGTGTTAGGTTGGACCCTAATATTCTCCAGGGTGCTTAGGAATATGGAGTGTGAGTCTTGGGACATGGTTGGGGGCCTATAGCATGCTACAACCTGAATCGCTGTCTTACCCAACGTTAGTTGCACCTGAAGTATCTCAGATGTGTTATGTTGAGCTACCAGTCTGGAAGTGTGTGTATCCTTTATGAATATGAAAACACCACTGCCTTTGGAGCTTCAGTCCAAGTTCTGGGGCCAAAAGGTGTGGAATGAGTTATAGCCAGGTAGTGCAGGGGTGCTTTCTGCTGCCTTGAACCACATCTCTGCTGCCTTGAACCATACTTATATTCTGCTGTTTATGCTATTCTGTAGAGTCTGTTGAAGTCATCTGGAGAAACAGCTTTGTAAGAGATGGCTGCGCGAAGAGTTAATGGGACTTGTTTAGACTACACACTTGGACGTTACAGGTAAATTAACATTTTTATGTTTGGGAGATTCTGATTTAAACTGTGTGTTATTGATGGCATCTCTTGTGTTTGGTTTATATAGTGTAAAGCTTTGTATTATAGGTTTAATGTTTTACAAGTTGCTAGTTTTCCTACACTGATTGTGCAGTAATGTGTGTGTGTGTGTGTTTGTATTTATGGAGAAGTGTTATTTACATTAATAACTGGCCATTTTTTACACTGATTGATCAGGAGTCTGGTTTTCTAGGAGGTTTACCTTGTACTTTTTGCTTTGCTCTGCAGGGTTTTAGCTCAGCTGTGAAGATGTGGTCATTGTTGATGGTTTTAGTGTGGCTTATTAGTTATGTATTTTTTTTTTATACAATACTTAATATGAGGCAGCTTCTACACTGCCTTAGGATGCCCATATCCACTAAGCTGGTAACGGAGGCAGTAGATAAGTTTATATCCATGGCAACAGATCCTGTTTACTGATTAGACAGTTGTAGAAATTTTATTTGCTTTGTTGAGTGCACTCATTTTTTTTAATTGTATTACAGTTTTTGCAAAGGACTGCAATAAACATGATTTTTTTCCAGTAAAAATTTGGAACCTGACAAAGGGGGAAAAGTATCCCACTCCTCTAATGTGGGAAATAGCTGCATATGTCGTAGCACAATCTGTGTGTATGTATGTGTCATGTCTTTCAAATTTTACCTCAGAATTCTAGACAAAGAGAAAGTATTTAGGGAAAAGGTACTCTTAGTGGGTGCTATTCACTCAAAATAATTACCAGATTTAGGAGGGATTGAACAAAAGTTTGAGATCAAATTAGATGTGTTCCTCCAAATTTGAGAGAGCTGAGGTGTGTGTGTGTACTTGAGTATTGGAACTTTATGGTTTATGACTGAAAATAGATAACTTTTTGGATTCAATAAATTAAGTACATACATACACGCACGACTGCAGTGGTGGTGCTGCGATAGCGTTGTCGCATCACAGTAAGACGTCCTGTTCGATTCTCAGCTAAAGCGTCTTCTGTGTGGAGACATGCGTGAATGGGCGTACCTTCGTTGAAGGTTGTGTGTCAGAGCTGGCAACTCGGCACGTAAAACTCTACTGCCAATAATTCGCGGACCAGAGTTCAGCTGTGGCGACCCCTTACAGGGAAAAAGCCGAAAGATACAACATACACGCACGCACATAAATGAAATATTGTGAATACCTTGTGTTTGTATTGCACAGGGACATGTTTGCACACATTTAAATATCACCAATTGTGAAAGTTCTTTTTTGTCATTTAATGAGATTGGTTACTAAAGCTGAGGCCTATGCGGAGACAAATTTGGATATGAACACGTTTTGTGAGTAAATAACTTAGAACTAAATTGGCTGGAAACAAATGTGTTATGAACTGCAACTGACCCAGGTAATATATTTTTATTATTATTATTTTTTTATGTTAATTAGACATGACACAACACAACCGGACCCCCATTAATATTTTTTTTTTTACTGCTGGTAGATATAAAAAAGGTCAGAAAATGAAATTCTGATTTCATACAGAAAAGACTGAAGTAAATAATTACTTTTCTTTGGGGAGAGGAAACTACACATTTTTAAAAAAATGGATTTGCTGTTTTTATTGTTTTTGTCCTGAATTCTTACAATTATCCAAACTGTTTATAAATGTTGCAAGAGAAGTACTGTGTTTGACATGTAATGTCAGCCTGTTTCACAAATGTGGAATGCATTAGGTAACGTACTTGTCATGCCTTCTGGTATTGTTGATGTGATAGTACAGGTTTATAACTAGTTTTATTGTGGTGATGGTGACCCCCTCAGGAATGTGTAAGACACTTTTTGTAGAGAGACAGGTCTTTCAATTTCTAAGTTCGGGTTACTGAGAACTGAGTTGATATTTTTGAGGAAACATTGAAGTTTTCTGAGCGTCTTTCAGTACTTTGCATTCGTGCATTTAATCAGGCTTCTAACATTTTGGGTTTTAGTGACTTTCTGTAATATTTTTTCATTGACCTTAATATGTCTATTTATCTATATTGAATAAAGCAACTGTTACCTTTGCTCTCCGTTTGCTGAAGGGATTCTATGGAAAGTTCCTAAACATCTTCCTGTGACATATTCTCTTCAGCTGAATCCTGCATCATCTGTTGCTCTTTCAGATAGGAATTCACTTGTCTATCACTACACAACAATGTGTCAGAGTTGTCGATGTTTCCTGCTCCTTCCCTTGCTGTGCAGCCCTAGGTGAACTTTTGTACTCATTTCCTCCTATCACTACACAACATTGTGTCGGTTGTCGATGTTTCTTGCTCCTTCCCTTGCTGTGCAGCCCTCGGTGAACTTTTGTACTCATTTCCTGCTATCACTACACAACATTGTGTTGGTTGTCGATGTTTCTTGCTCCTTCCCTTGCTGTGTAACCCCAGGTGAACTTTTGTACTCATTTCCTACTGAAGACTGTAGAGAATCTTCATGTGGTAAGTGATCGGATGCTTCCCGTTCCACCTGTTTCTCCTTAATTTATTAGACTCATTGTTCCATCATGCTGTGACATTACCACTGTAGGATTTTCTACACTAAATCCTTAATTTTACAGGTAATCCATAACTTCAATTTCTATTTCTTTAACTTCCTCATTAGTAATCCTCTTTGCTTTTCCTTTGTCTTATTTTTCTGTAATATGAAATTTAGTATATCTGAATGCCTTTGCCTGTATTTCTCTGCAGCTATCTTTGGTGCCGCTTTTTTGTATTGATTTGTTTTGCTTTCTCCTGTGCATAAATATTGCACTACATTAAAGTTATTCTACATTCCCATGTCCATATTCCTCCCTCAGATGTATCCCTCTCTTTCTGTTTTCCTTACTTTGGGGACTAACTATTCCATCATGCTGTGACATAAATTGTGTTAGACTTTCTACACTAAATCCTTCACTTTGGAAGTATTCCATAACTTCAGCTTCTATTTGTTTACCTTTTGCTTTACTAATCTTCTTTTATATTCCCCTTTATGATCTTATTTTTTGTTATGAAAGTTTCCATACCCTGGATACTTTGCTTATATTTCTCTACAAATATCTTTAGAGATGCTTTCTGGTACTGATTTACTCCTTTGCATAAATATTGCAGCAAATCTGATCTCTTTTTTTTCCCCTGTCCATGTTAATTTTTCATGGCTTTCAAAAAATCTTTAGGTTTTGCTCTTTACATTTTTGCACTTCCTTGGTTTCTTCTTTTTTCAAATGTCCCATAACTTCAAAGTTATTAATTGCCAGGCAGGCAGGTGCAGGGATAATCACTCCCTGGCTGGCTCCAGAGGAGGGCAATCAGGTATACATTCAGGGATGCTGAGAGGAAGTTCTAGAGAAGGATTCTCTGGACCCCTGATTCTGCAGTCCATTTCTGCCCCTAGGGTGGCTTCTTCCATTGCTTCCTCCTCTGCCCCAGGGAAAGTCTTTACTTCATGAGTCTTGGAAAGGCCCTTTGCATTTTTTAAACCATAATCTCCCACTTCTTTGGTTCCTAAAATAAGGCCTCTGAGGAGTGGAGAAACATATGCTTACAGCAGATAGGGTCTTACCATCTTTCTCACATCTGGCTAGAGTGTCCTTAACCTTTGAGCCAAAAAGGGTGGATCCGTCAAAAGGGGCATTGACAAATGATGCTTTGAATGGCTCCACAAAGTCACACAAGTGCATCCAGGAGTGCCTTCTGGTGGCCATGCCTGAACCTGCTGCCCTGGTCGTCCCTTCGGCTGCATGAGAATTGAGCCTCATGGACAAGTTGGAGATAGCATTTAGGGTTGGAAGCTGCGAGGAAACTTTATCACAAACCTCTTCAGCCACTGTTCCTGAGAGAGTATTTGAAATTTCTTTAATCAAATCTCTCTGTATTCTGGTAAAGTGTGACATATAATTCAAGGACCTTAGAGCAAAGGTCATTGAAACATAAACACACTTCCCAAATCTATCCGCCCTAGATTCCTTGTTAGGAGGATGGATAGTCAGACTCTCTTCAGCGAGTTCTTTTTTGGTGGCATTCGCTATCACCATCGCTCTGACGTGAATCCCTTTAGATCAATGTGGTTCATCTTTAGGTGCTGATAATATCTGGTCAAGTCTCTTGGGGATTAGCTCTATGGAGTTGGGCATCTTCCACGCCCACTGAGTGATCAGTTCAATGAGATCGTCAGCAGGCGGAAAGATCCAAGAAGTGGAGGATTGAGCATGAAAAGCCTCCAGGTATACTGATTCCTCTGAGAAAGGCTGAATGGAGGACCAGCCACCCCTCTGTTTCAGGATTTCCAGGATGTCCCCAAAGGAAACATCATAAGGGGTGAACTGGGGGAACCTTCCCCTTCATCAAAATCAGATCAGTATCTTCTGTGAAGGACTCTTCCATGGAGTCCAGGTGCTTCCTCTTGCAGTTCTTCTTCACAGGGACTTCCTTGGGGGGGGGGGTTGATCTAAGGAAGTATCTGAAGAGGAGACCACTAAAGTGGGAGTCACCTGGGACTTTTGTGCCCTCTGTCCCGGGGATGAGACTGATGGTAGCTCAGGTCTAGAGGAGGTAGAAATCTGTCCTGACAGGGATGGCAAAGATTGGGAGTCCCCAATGGACAATGCCTTCTCCATTATCCTAAAGGCTGGCCCCCCCATAGAGGGATGGGAGCCTGGGACCAAAATAGACTCCTTCAGAACTAGAGTCACATCCCACAGTGAGTAGGCAGCCCCTAGAACTGAAGCCTGGGTTGATTTTACAAAGGCGTAGGTGCCGAGCAAAATGGATGGATCTGAATGAAAGGAAATCAATCCAAGCCCCTTGAACCCGACCAGAAAATCACTACCTCAGGAGACCTCCAGTGCCAAGGGCTCAGAGGAACTCAAGACAAGTCTCAGAACCAGAGATGAGGAAGCTACTGGTACTGAAGCAGTCAATGCTGGAGGAGTCAGAACAGAGGGCTCCAAGGTCTCGACTGGAGTTGGAGGAGGATATGGGGGGCATTATAGCTAGGTATGTTCCAAGGGCAGCATGGCTAGAATATGAGGGTAAAACCCTAGCCATAAGGAGCTGGTCCACCAATCTCAATATGTCAGCCTCAGACAGGCTCTTAGTAGATTGGACGGGGGATACGGAGGGAGATCTTGGAAGTCTCGCTTCCAAGAAGGGACTGGGTGGCATATCCTTTAATGGCCAAAAAAACTTCCAAAACACCAGACACTAGTAACCAGGAAGGCAAATGGTACGGTGAACTCACACTGTACTTTATTGTAGAAACACATCAGCAGTAGACAAGTTGAGCACTTTCATCCACTACAGGACTTCATCAGAACTACTGCAAAATGACAACACCCCACTTAAATACCTGACTAAATCACATGACCATAAAATTCAAAAGTTCAAAGACAACAGTCCAAAAATAAAATTAATATCAGAGTGTGTATAGGTATGTATATAGTTAAAAATTCAACATTAAAAACACTGATGAAAGACAATAAACTTAAAAAACAGTAAACAGGATATGTAAATAACTAAATACATATATAAATATCTGTATACATGTATGTATGTATGACCCTTGATTTCTATTAATACTCCAAGCTCTTGAGATTGAGGATGGAAGCTATGGAACAGGTTTCATTTAAACCTGGAAATGCTAAGGCATTCAAGTTAAGCTGCCATAAAAGTTCCCTGACCAATAAATGGTCTTCAGTAACCCTGCCTCTTACATCCCCTTTCAACTGCTCAACTATAAAATACTTAAAAAAATGGGGGGGGCAAACTTTAATATGTCTAAAAACAGCATTAGTTTCCTTACTCTTATTAATGTCCCTCTCATGCTCGTATATTCTGTCCTTCACCTTCCTAATATTTTTCCCGATGTAAAAGGCAGGGCACACCTGGCATCAGGCCACATAGATTACCCAGTTAGTATGTGAATTATACTTTCCTTTTACCCTGATGGTGAGACCATTTAAGTCAAACCTTTCTCCCACCAAAATATGTTGACACATCCTACAGTGGCCACTGGCCACATTTAAACACATCACTAATATCCATCCTGCAACACCCCTTTAAACTATGCTGGGTACCTCTCTCCATCAAGTCTTTAAAACTAATGTTCCCATGATAAACAATTACTGGTTCATCTCTCAAAAGACTGTGTATCTGGGCATTAGATGAAATTAAGAACCAATTATGTTTGAACATTCTAGCAATACTATAGGAATCCATAGAAAAAGTTAACTTTTTAACTCTCTCTCTCTCTCTCTCTATATATATATATATATATATATATATATATCTACACACACACACACACACACACACACACACACACACACACACACACACACACACACACACACACACACACAC
The DNA here is from genome assembly GCF_019279795.1 of Protopterus annectens. NCBI lineage: Eukaryota > Metazoa > Chordata > Ceratodontiformes > Protopteridae > Protopterus > Protopterus annectens. The sequence continues at coordinate 555,310,753 of NC_056731.1, forward strand.
ACACACACACACACAGACATATAAACGTGAGTTTATATGTATGTATTAATTTATAAATATATGTATATGTGTTTGCATTGATATATATATATATATATATATATATATATATATATATATATATATATATATATAGTTACACTTATTTATTTATTTATTACTTATTTTATTTATTTACATTTGTTGACCTGGAGTGTCCGACTGGACGTAGGTCCATTTTCAGCGGAAGCCCGGGGAGAAAAGCTCCACAGTTAAAATAAACAGACAGTAGCTACATTGGATTACATAGCGATTAACAATTTAACATAGCAATTAATTACAAACATATTTACAGATGAAGAACATAGTACATCAGTAGACAACTAGAATCTTTATCTGCGAAGTAGATAACAGACATTAACAAATGTTACAATAAGAAGTTCCTTCTGTATAATAAGTACTAGGCTTATGAGCATCTGAGCTTGCTATAATCAAGGTAGTTAGTGGGGTGGAAAGAAAGGTAGTGGGTGACATTAGAGTGGGAGTTGCAAGGGCATAGCCAGCATGTTTTTAGGTGCACTTTTAGTAAAGTTGTGAAGTGGACGCATGATGGTACGGAGGTAATTGTGGGTGGGAGGGAGTTCCATAATTTGGCTATGGCGCAAGAGAATAGTGCTTCACCAGCAGAGTTATAGGCTTTAGTGATCTGCAAGTGATTTTTGTTGCTGGATCTTGGTGGTCTGGAGGTGCGATAGGGTTGGAGTAGATTCTGGAGGGATGGGACATTTAGTGGATGGTTTACTAGTTTGTGGGTGAGTGAGAGTTGATACCATTGAAGGAGGTGAGGGAGTTCAAGCCAGCTCAGTTCAGCAAGTGAGAGACAGTGGTGACTACGGTAGGATGCCCCTGTGGCAAATTTGGAGATTTTGTTATAGCAGGTCTCTAGCTTGTTTATATCGCATTGCCTTAGGTTGGTATATATTGGAGAGGCATAAAGTAGGGTGGAGATAAGGTGGGAATTTGCTATTGAAAGCTTTGCTGCTTTGGTGAGAAGTTGCTTATTTCTGTATAACGCTCCTAGTTTTTTGTGGAATTTTTTTATGGTCATGGATATGTGAATGTCAAATTTTAGTTTATTGTCTATATTTCCATTTAGTGTGTGTGTGTGTGTGTGTGTGTGTGTGTGTGTGTGTGCATGTGTATGCCTATAGGTATACATATTAGATATATGTATTGATTCATATGTTCATAGGAGGTTACTAGTCTAATGGCCCTAGAGATTTTTCCTCTTTTTACAGTCCTCCATTATGACTTTATTTAACAGCAAATGATGCTTTGTTCCATATGACTTTATTTTATTACCCTTTTATTCTATTGCAGTGATTGAGTTTTCTTCTACATGACTGTAATCTCTGTCACCCTCAATTCCAGTGTGTACTTTATATGCAATTGGAAGGCAAGCTATTGGTGTATAGAGTTTAGGACAGCTGGAAGGTGCACTCTTAAATCGGAGTACTGTTTTTCCTGTTGTTAACCAGGCTAGTGTCTTTTCAGGGTGCTCATATAAATAGTTCTTACTTATGGCTAAATCTTCATGTAAAAATGTTAATACTTTTAACCAGAAATTAGGTGCTGCATCTGGGACTGGGGTTTTCTAATTTTGAACTTTTCTTAACTTTGTTTCAATCTCTCTGGCTGTTACTTCATCCCATTTTATATCCTGGGCATTTGAACTTCTTATTCTTTCTTTTACTTCTTCTATCCATTTAGCATCCTTGTTATATTCCACAGCATCTTCATAGATATTTCTCCAAAATGTATGTTTCTTCATTTTTTGGTGGTGTTTCAGTTCCTTTTACTTGCTTCCCAATTTCTTATAAAACCTGTTTTGGGTCATCAATAAATTGCTTATTTTGTACTTTTCCTTTATATTTATCTGCATATCTTCTTAGTTTTTCTGCCCATGCTGATATTTGTAGTTTATTATTTGCGATAGTGCACAACAATCTGTTCTGACAATGCACATTGCTTTTATCATATCTATCTTTCCGAGTGTTTTTGTTGATCTAGTCCCTCTTCTATACTCTTCTATCAGTGACACTTCTTGTCTTAATTGCTTTACAGTTTTCCCTACTCAATACTTTCATTATCGCATTCGATTTCACAGGTTCATAGGCGAGTACTAGGCCAATGGCCCTGGAGCCACTACAAGCCTAGCCCAAGAATATTCCCAGTCGTCCTGTTGCCGGACATTAGTTCCTTGTGCCCCTATTGAGCAAAGCTGTTGAATTGATCCCCAGGGTTAATTTCCTGTTACCCATCCACTTGTCAAGATTTTTCTTGAAGAGGGCTAGTGAAGTGCTTTGCTTGACACGAATGGGAGTTTATTCCAGAGTATGGGAAGTCTCTGGGTTAGGAACCTGTCCCTCCAGCAGGTTCTGTTTATTGTGGTGATGAGGTTGAGGTGTTTGGAGCATGTGGTGCAGAGGGATTGAGACTTTTTCAGATGAAGCATGTCTAGCAACACTGGGTTGGCCATGGCTTCTACTCTTCCTTTCTCTTAAACTCTAAGGTACAACTGATGTACAGATAGCTTCAAAGGTACATTGTCACCTGCTGGCATTTTGGTGGAATAGCTTGCTATTATCATATACCTATGTTATCATGAATCTGTGTACATCAGCTTATACATGTCAGTTTTTTTTTCATAAATTATTTGCATTATAATCTTTCTGTGACATAAAGGAGGGGAATGTAATTCAACAGTATACATACAGAGATGGATAAAAGATAACTACTTTCAATTAGATTTTCCCCATATGCAGTAATAACATATGGATAAGAGGGAACCAGTCTTGGTGAGCTATAGATACGGATGGAATGAAAATATATCTCTAGTGTTATTTCTGACTAACCTGGAATGTCAGTGGTATGTTTATTGGAAACCAGAGACTTCTGAGGATTTCCATGTTGTATGACTAAACTGACTAATTTACAGATACTTTCTGATGCTTAGTAATATTGTAATAGCTGTTAGTGCATGATGTCTGATAGAAATAACATGAGGATGGTTCACTGTTTATTGTGTTGATATGTTACCACAAGTGCATAACAGTTGATTTGAATATGCTGACTTCATTGAGCAGTGGCAGCAGCAGTTAAGAGTTTTGCATATTTGACCTCTTATCTAAAGGGATCATTAGGGGAAATGTTTCAATTGATGTCAGTGAGGTGCTTGGACCGACCTGGACAAACTGCTGAAGTTGTCTTTGGGAGAAATGTTTCATTTGGCATCAGTGAAGTGCTTGTGCATACATGGAGAAACTACTGAAGGGATCATTCAGTGGGAATGTTCCATTTAGTGTCAGGGAAGTGCCTGGGCATACATGGAAAAAGTAGTGAAAGGATCAAGGGGGTAACAGTTTGATTTGGTGTTAGTGAAGTACTTGTGCAGATATAGACAAACTACTGAAAGGGTCAGGGGGAAATGTTGGTGTCAGTAAGTGCATGTACAGACGTGTTGCACAGTATGATAAGGAAAGCCAAAGTGTGCCAATTTTTAAATACTGTACTAGAAGCTTGGTTTAACATTATTAATTGTGTGTCATGATTCATTAATTACTTGAAGCAACAGTTAAAAAGAACTTTTGAGTGTCAACAAGAATTTTACAGAAGGTGTGAAATGGGGTGAAAAGGTTCCCATTTAGCATGATGGGACTGTGAAAGGAGGTGAAAATGTTCCCATTCAACATATCTGTTCCCATTCTGCATATCTGAGACCGAGAGATTTCAGTTCTGTAAGTGCATCACACTGAGTGGATTATAATTTCAATTTATGACAAATGGGGTATGGTGTTGTAGGAGGTGAGGTATTTTTTGAATTTACTAAATAATTTTTAGCTCTGTTGAGAAAAACAGAGTGGAATGTTTAGTGCATTTTTTTTTCATTTTGCTTTGTTCTTTTAATATTGCGTCTTGTTATTTTAAGACTGGGCTGAATGATTTTTATGAAAGGCACAATGGTCCAGTTGAGATATGTACCAAGGTAAACTAACAAGTTCTGTTACATGGGTGCTGGGCTGTGTTTTTTGAGGACAGTACTGCAGAAGAAGACACTACCAAGTCATATGTATATCTGATGGTGGCTGGTTATTACAGGTATGTGTAACTTTTTATTTTTGAGAGATTGTCAAACTATGATGAGTGTCTGCTTTCAGTTCCTATATTGTCTGTATGTGTTGAGGATGCATAGTTATAAATAATGCATTTAGTGAATTTCTTTTGCAGTGTTTTATGACTAAGGAATGTAGTGTTTTATAGTATCATTTTTGTTTGTTTTACAATTTTGCTATTTTAATTAGGACACAAGTTGACTGTTTTTCATAGGAGAACAGATTTTTTGTCAGCATTTCTTGTCTTCATTTTACTTCAGCTCAGTGTTTTATTTTAATTTGATATGAAAAATGAAAACTTCAGACTCTCCACGTTACTTAAAATAAAGTAATTTATTTGAAGGAAAAGACAAACGGTGAGCGCTTTCGCGTATGTTATGATACGCTTCTTCAGACAATATCCAACAAAAAACAACCAGTGTATTTATAGGGAGGCATAGTTCAATAAATGTGGTTAATTAACTAATAATTCAATTAAGAAGGTCATTTTCTGTGAAAAATTTAAAGCAATACAAAACAATAGTAAGAACACTTGATATGATGGGACATACATAGTTTAGTGTCCATATAAAGCTATCTAAAATTCACTCAAAAATATATCATCTTAATATATAACATAATATACAATATATGAATCATCTTTGTTTATACCCTTTCTTAAGTCAAAATCTGTCTAATGATAGTTTATATGTATTATAAATATTATAAATAAATAAATAAATATTTAAATAAA
>NC_056731.1:555316136-555345898 GCF_019279795.1 Protopterus annectens
CCCAAGGATTTTACTCCAGACTATTCCTTGTTCTAAGAAAAGAAAATCAATGGAGGCCTATTCTCGACTTGTCCACACTGAATACTTATCTCATTGTGCCAAAATTCTAAATGCTGACTCTACAGCAACTCCTTCCCATGCTGGGCAAGGGGTCTTGGCTGGTGACTCTAGACCTCAAGGAGGCATACCTGCATGTCCCTATCAGACAAAGTTGCAGAAGACACCTCAGATTTCTTGCAGGTTCAGAGCATTATCAGTTCTCAGCATTGCCCTTTGGCTTATCTACTGCACCCAGAGTATTCACGAAATGCCTGGCATCAGTAATTGCACACTGCAGACTTCAGGGGATTCAAATATACCCATATCTGGACGACTGCCTTATACAAGCAGACAGCCAACAAACTTTGGTAAAGGACTTGAATTATGCCATCCGCCTACTGCGGGCCTTGGGATATACAGTCAACATGCACAAATCAAGACTTGTTCCATCCCAAAGAATAACTTTTCTGGGTGCGGATCTAGACACAACCACCCAAATGGCTTTTCTCACAGAAGAAAAACAAAGACAACTACCGGATTACTTCAAGAATCTGACAAGACAAACTCAGCTGACTGCAAGGAAAATCCTGCAGGCCCTGGGTTACATGGCATCTTGCATTCTTCTGATTCCACAAACAAGGCTGCATATGAGGAAACTACAATGGTACCTAAGGAGTTTATGGACTCAGCACAGTCACAGCTTAGAAACTTTGATCCCACTCATTCCATGCCTCCAAAAGGAATTTCTGTGGTGGGCTCAAGCAAGCCAGTCAAACAGGGGTCTGCCCTTCAGCAAACCAGTAGCCAGCCAAACCATTACAATGGACGCTTCAGACCACGGTTGGGGAGCACACATGGAGGGCAGATGTATTCAAGGACTATGGTCACAAAAGGAGCTACGCATGCACATAAACCAAAAGGAAATGCTGGCAGTGATACATGCAATCGAGGCCTTCAAACTCTTTCTGCATCAAGGCCACCTGCTAATAAGGACAGACAACACCACAGTTATGTGGTACATAAACAAGCAAGGAGGCACCCATTCCTACCCTCTTTGCAGACTGGCAATGAATCTATGGGAACTTTCCTTGAAACTCAATATAGAGACGCAATCCCAGTTTGTGCCAGGAAAAGACAATATACTGGCGGACAGCTTAAGCAGAAATATCATGGATGCACACGAATGAATGCTGCACCCAGACATCTTCCTACAGATAACACAATCATGGGGAAGGCCAGACATAGATCTTTTTGCCTCCCCCCACAATCATCAGCTGAAGAAATTCTGCTCAAGGACATACCACCCACAAGCATGGAAAGTGGACACCCTATCTTTCAGCTGGAGAACTCTAACAGTGTATGCATTTCCACCTCTTCCATTAATGACCACGGTCTTACTAAAGATCAGGACAGAGCAGCCAAAAGTGATTCTGATAGCTCCGGACTGGCCAAGACAGCACTGGTACCCACTGTTAAAGAGCATGTCCCGCACGAAACCATGGCCTCTTCCTCAATGGCCACTTCTCCTGACACAGCACAATTACAAAACTCTGCATTCCAACCTGAAAACCTTGCAACTAACAGCCTGGAAAATACCTTGACTCCTCCTCAGGATAAGCTATCCAAGAGAGTGAAGGATATCATCATGGAAGCTCGCAGGCCTTCCACAAGAAAGGCATATTCAGCAAAATGGAAAAGATTTCACACTTGGAGCACCACAAAGGGCCTAGATGCGACAGTGATGAACATGGCACATATCCTGGAATACTTGGCAGAAATGCTCCATAATGGCCTGTCTTACTCTTCCATTAAAATTCATGCTTCAGCAATTTCAGTAGAGTACAATACTAACCCACCTGTCTTTTCTCATCCTCTCCTAAGACAGTTTCTAAGAGGAATTAAAAACATCAATCCTCCAAGGAAACCTCCAGTGCCTACTTGGGACCTTAAATTCGTGTTGGAAAAACTAACTCTGCCTCCCTTTGAACCAGCAGCATCTGCAGAACTACAGTTCCTGTCTTGGAAGACCGCCTTCCTTCTGGCCATAACCTCAGCAAGAAGAGTATCTGAGTTACAGGGCCTCATGGCAGTACAGCCATTTCTTATTTTTCATCAGGACAGAGTCTCATTGAGAACCAGTCCTTCATTTATGCCAAAGGTGGTATCCAGGGTCTCATTAAACCAAGCTATTCACCTGCCTACCTTCTTTCCAAATCCTCAAAACAAAGGGGAGAAACTTCTGCACACCCTGGACATACACAGACAGTTGCGCTACTACTTGGACAGAACTAAAAGCTACAGAAAAACTGACCAGCTGTTAATGGCATATGCTGCTGGTGCACAAGGAAAAGCAATTTCCAAACAGACAATTTCAAAATGGATAGGGAATTGCATTCGTTTTTGTTATTCCTTTCATGGAAAAACTGTGCCAGCTAACATTAGACCTCATTCCACCAGAGCCACAGCCACCTCCACAGCCTTCTTAAGAGGGGTGGCTACCAAGGACATTTTAGAAGCTGCTACATGGAGCTCCGTGCATATATTTTCCAAGCATTACAATTTACCTTTATATTCCAGATCCAGAGCAGGCTTTGCTACGGCAGTCCTGCAGGGCATTTTAGCTACACCATCCTTTACATAGATCCTCCACCCCCAGTTTGGCTATGGTATTCTACTCATATGTGATGACTGCAGATGTATCCTTGAAGGACATAGTACAGTTTTGTACCTACCATAAATGTAGATGTCCGATAGGTATGCATCTGCAGTCAGGTTTACCCTCCCTCCTTCCCCTCTTGGGTATTTATTGGGTACTTTCCCCTCTCATAGCTAGCTGGGGTTATCTATTATGGTGTATTTGTTTTATATATAGATATATATATATGTATATATATATTTCTGTGCATGTTTGGAATTTATTGCATTTCTCCAAATTTAGCCTTCCTTTGAGGGCACCTGGCATCTGGGGCAAGAAACACTGAGGAAGATGGCGTCGGCTGACGCTTTTATACCCCAGGCGCTCTGACGTCGGGGAAAGGGCGACATCAGCTGATGCCGGACCCATACTTTGGAATCCGGCGGACCGAAGGGCTGCCTGAGGCAGGACAACCCATATGTGATGACTGCAGATGCATACCTATCGGACATCTACATTTATGGTAGGTACAAAACTGTACTTTTTCCATCTAAGTGTCCAAGTTGCTCTTGAATTGGGTTGGGGGGAACTCTGATTCACATACTTGGGGAGCCTGTTCCATAGACTGGGTAGTCTCTGGGATACATACCTCTCTCTCCAGCAGGTCCTATTTATATCACAGGCGAGGTTTAAGTCTTTAGAACAGGTAATTCTGGTGCTGTTTTGTGGATATGCAGGTCCATCAGAGTGGGGTCTGACAATTCCCTTTATGCCAGGTATAGATTTCCCCTAAATAGCCTGTAGGAGACAGGATACAGGGATAGGATCTTGAGGAAGTCTGCGTAGGACATATTACTTGCATCCTGTATTCTTTTAGTGAGGAATCTCTGTGGACGTTCCAATTGTTGGATATGCCTGGTTAGGTACATACCAAAGGAGACATTGTACTCTGATAGGTCTGATGCCCCTTTTGGTATGTACCTCACAAGACATCTACAACAACTGGAAAGGCCGCAAAAATACCTCACAAAGAGGATTACTGGCCTCAAAAATACCTCACAAAGAGGATTACTGGCCTCAAACAGATGCCCTATGCATACCATCTCAAAAAGCTCCAACTTTACTCCATCCCATATCGCCCATCTCAAAAAGCTCCAACTTTACTCCATCCCATATCGCCTACTCAGAAGCGATCTCTGCCTAAAATGCAAAGCAATGTCAAGCCCAGAGCTGTTGGACATGCTCCACTTAAAGAAATCCCAATCCCTCCGAGATGCACGCTCTAGGGACCTAAACCTTGTCACCACAATAAACAGAACATGCTGGAGGGGTAGATTCATGTCCCAGAGACTTCCCATACTCTGGAACAGACTACCTATATATGTCAGAGCTCCTCAGTAGCACTCTTCAAGAAAAATCTTGATGATTGGATGGGAAATAGGAAATTCACCCCGGGGATCACTTATGTGGCTCTGCTCGACAGGGGAACAGGAAAATACTTTTCTTGAATGGCCAAAGCCAGGGTACCTTTTTGGCTAGGCTTATATAGGCCCTAGGGCCAATAGCCTAGTACCTACCTATGAACATATGACTAAGTCACATCCTTGTATGGAAGCAGAGTTAGTGGGCATAACATGCTTAGGCCTGCTTTCCTTGTGACTCTTGGGTGACCTGCATGGACTTGCAGTATGTGGGAGTGGAGAAGGAGTATACACTACCTTGTCTGCACTGAAGGCTGAGATCTTTGACAGTGTGTCAGGAAGACATAGACAAAAAAGGTATGTGCATGGTATTTTTACAGACAGTATGTGCACTGGTGAGTGCATTTCAAGACAATAACGTTTATATGACTACAACATAAAGTATATCGGTCAAAATACTTAAATGTACTTTTTGCTTTTGTGTTTCAGGCCATCTTGAGATGCCAGTTTCTGTAAGCTTAACCCAACTCGTACAGTTAGAGTTTTTAGTTCTTGCAGGGAAAGTGCATCAGTACAATGAATGTGTATCCTCTGTTTCTCATCTGTCCTCTTGGGTAGCTGATATTTGTGGTTCCACAGATTTACACTGAAATTATTTTCCCATCTGCTCCAAATGTGTTACAAGCCTATAGATAATGCACTTACAAATGTATACATAGCTTTATCATCATTTTCCGCAGGTATCAATCTCCACTGAAAATTCAGCTTCTTTAAGTTTGCACATTCACTACAATGTTGACTAAATATGTAAAAAATAGTTATATAATTCTCAGGTTGTGATAACAGAAGCCTGAGTCAGTTAGTTTGCATACTAATTATTCTAAAATTGCTGCAGTCATCCTTGGCTTTCTGTTAAGTACTTTTGATCTTGGACATACTGGATTAAACAATGGGTGCCAGCAGAGGTGAAAATGGTCATGTCCAACTCAATGAGGTGATAAGTACATTGGTATTGACTTTCATTTCATTGAATGAGATGTTTAAATGCTGAGCTGTTTAAATTCTCTTATGCATTTCAGTGTATGTACTTATCTGAATGTGTGTTAACCAGTGTAATCTATTATGCATTCATTACAAAGTAGTAAACTCAGATATTGTCTAGGTGCATCATGTGGAGAGAAAATGCTTGGCTTAATTGTTTGTGGGTGGGTATGCTATTTTATGAAATATGTGTCGCTTTCTGCAGAATTACGCTCAGTTGTGGTACTGACAGGCATAAGGGAAGGTTGGACAAGAGGTTAGTGCAGGCTTTTTTTTAATTATATTACTACTTTTTTAAGAATTTTACTTTTTGTGGTTGGTGACAGTGGGATTATAAATGACCGTCATAATTTGCTATAGATGACTTCAAATTTGGAGTAAATTTTACAGATAATAGGTTCATAGGTGTGTAATAGGCTAATGGCCTTGGAGCCTTTACAAGCCTAGCCCGTAGGATTACCCTAGCTTCATGCCACCTGACCTTACTTCCCAGTGCCTCTGTTGAGTAGAGCCACTGAAGTGATCCCCAGGGTAAATTTTCTATTTCCCATCCACTCATTAAGATTTCCCTTGAAGAGGGCCAGTGAGGTGCTCTGCTTGACATGTATGTGAAGTGTATTCCAGAGCATGGGCAGTCTCTGGGTTATGAACCTGTCCCTCCAGCATGTTCTGTTGATTGTGGTAATGAGGTAGAGGTCTTTGGAGCTTGTGGTGCAGAGGGGTTGGGATTTTTTTAGATGTAGCATTTCTAACCGTGCTGGGTCAGACATGATTTGTAAGTCAAGCAGAGATCACCTCTAACTAGGCGAAATGAGACAGAGAAGAGTTGGAGTTTTTTGAGTCTGTCCATACAGGACAAGTGTTTAAGGCTTGAGATCCTCTTTGTGAGCTACTTTTCTGGCCTCTCCAGTTGTTGCAGGTGTCTGTTGAGGTACATGCCAAATGGGGCATTGTACGCAATGACTGGTCTAATGAGAGAAGAGTAGAGGGAGACAATTACCTCTTTCTTCCTGGATGCAAAACCCTTAGTAATGAGATATGCCACATAGAAGGACTTTCTGACAACAGTGGCAATGTGATGGTCAAAGAGAGGTTGCTGTCAACCTGTGTTCCCAGATCTCTTATAATGCCTTCTGTGTTCAGTGGACTACCATCAATGTGGTAATTCAATGGAACTGTTTTTTCCCCAAGGGGGATGATGACACATTTTTTTGGCATTGAGCTAAAGGCCATGGTTCTGACATCAGTCTTTGGTCTCATTGAGGCCTTCCTGTATGATGTCAACATCACTTGGGGAGTTAATAATAGCTCCCAACTTGCAATCGTCTGCGAACTTCATCAGCCAGAGTCCTTTTGTGTTGGCCTGGACTTCAGAGAAGTAGATACCAAACAGGAGAGGACCCAGGGCCAACTCCACTCATGACTGGTCGGCAGTCTGACTTGAGTCAGCTACTTTCACACTGTGGGTTCTATCTGTGATCCAGTTTGCAACCCGCCTAGTGATATAGGAGCTGATGCCTAGCTTAGTGAGTTTTTCTTTGGTTCCTGAGTGGGGAATGGCATCAAAGGCCTTGGCCAGATCAAGGTAGGCTGTATGAACCACCTTGCCTTCATTCACAGCTCTGATAACTTACTCAAAGAGCTCAACCAAGTTGAGCAGGCATGATTTACCCTTCACAGAACCAAACTATGTAGGATCCAGAGTTTGGAGATTTCCTATATCCTTATTTATTAGGTCAATGCTGATCCGTTCCATAACTTTGTATATCAGACTCGTCAGGCTAATGGGGCAATAGTTCCTGGGGTCTGTAGTGGCTCCTCCTTTGTGGAGAGGGATGACTGTAGCAGTGCACCAATCCGTGTGGACAAAGCCTGAGGTGAGGCTATGATTGAACAGGGCATACAGGTGTGGTGCCAGTTCACTCTGTCTTTCATGTAGAACACAGCCAGGGATATTGTTAAGTCCCATAGAAGCTGTATGCTTTGCCTGGGCAGTGCTGTTTTAACCTGTGCAGCGGTAATACTGGGTGTCTGGCAATCTACTGGTATTGTGATTGGTCCTTTGGTGGGGGGGGGGGCTAAAGTTAGCACTGAATCTGTCAGCCAGTGTATTGGTTAATATCTGTTGGCTCGGTATAGGAGGTACCATTGTGCAGTAGCTCAGAGCAAATCTGGGTATTGCCGTGGAGATTCTTTACATAACTCTAGAAGGCCTTGTGGTTGTCTTTACTATCTGTTTTCATAGCTAGCTTTAGAGGATTTGATGAGGGATCTCAACCTTTTGTTGAGGCTGATAAGGGAGATTTTCCAGTCTTGGGACTTCACCTTATTCTGAATTGGTTTCCTCCTTCTGTTTTAGAGTTTGTTTATAGCAGGGGACCACCAGATTGGCTTCCTTTTTTTTGGGGGGGGGTAGCATCTTGGTTCTGTTGGGTACGGCAAGATCCATGCATTTGTGAACATGTTTGTACAGTGCATTTGGTGTATGATTCAGTGGTCATGCAACTATTCTCCATTTGCATGGGTGCCGTGAAGTTAGCTACCTCTGTTATTAAGGGCCCAAAGTTAGTTTTGGAGCCCAAAGTTAGCTTTGGAGAAGTTTTTCATGGTGGTTAGTGCTGTTTTAACCTGTGCAGCGGTAATACTGGGTGTCTGGCAATCTACTGGTATTGTGATTGGTCCTTTGGTGGGGGCTAAAGTTAGCACTGAATCTGTCAGCCAGTGTATTGGTTAATATCTGTTGGCTCGGTATAGGAGGTACCATTGTGCAGTAGCTCAGAGCAAATCTGGGTATTGCCGTGGAGGTTCCTTACATAACTATAGAAGGACTTGCGGTTGTCTTTACTATCTGCTGCAATTCTGTTTTCATAGCTAGCTTTAGAGGATTTGATAAGGAATCTCAACATTTTGTTGAGGCTGATAAGGCAGTTTTTCTAGTCTTGGGACTTCACCTTATTCCGCATCAGTTTCCTCCTTCTGTTGTAGAATTTGTTTATGGCAGGGGACCACCAGATTGGCTTCCTTTTTTGGAGGAGAGCATCTTGGTTCTTTTGGGTATGGTGAGATCCATGCATTTGTGTACATGTTTGTACAGTGCATTTGGTGTATGATTCAGTGGTCATGCAACTATTCTCCATTTGCATGGGTGCCGTGAAGTTAGCTACCTCTGTTATTAAGGGCCAAAAGTTAGTTTTGGAGCCCAAAGTTAGCTTTGGAGAAGTTTTTCATGGTGGTTACCTTTGTGTGTGTGGGGGGGGGGGTGGAATTCCAAGGTGATTAGTTTGTGGTTGGATCTAACCCGGGAGGAGTTGACTGTTGGTGTGGAGCAATGGTCACCCATGTTAGCAATGACCAGGTCAAGGATGTTGCTACCTCTAGTGAGGGTAAGAACGAGCTGGTCCACGGCTTTGGAATTAATGAATTCCAGAAAGCGCTAGGCAAGTGTATTGGTACATGAGTAGTTTTCCCAGTTAATGGAGAGGTAGTTGAAGTTGCCCAGTATGAGAGTGTTAGGTTGGACCCTAATATTCTCCAGGGTGCTTAGGAATATGGAGTGTGAGTCTTGGGACATGGTTGGGGACCTATAGCATGCTACAACCTGAATCGCTGTCTTACCCAATGTTAGTTGCACCTGAAGTATCTCAGATGTGTTATGTTGAGCTACCAGTCTGGAAGTGTGTGTATCCTTTATGAATATGAAAACACCACTGCCTTTGGAGCTTCAGTCCAAGTTCTGGGGCCAAAAGGTGTGGAATGAGTTATATCCAGGTAGTGCAGGGGTGCTTTCTGCTGCCTTGAACCACATCTCTGCTGCCTTGAACCATACTTATATTCTGCTGTTTATGCTATTCTGTAGAGTCTGTTGAAGTCATCTGGAGAAACAGCTTTGTAAGAGATGGCTGCGCGAAGAGTTAATGGGACTTGTTTAGACTACACACTTGGACGTTACAGGTAAATTAACATTTTTATGTTTGGGAGATTCTGATTTAAACTGTGTGTTACTGATGGCATCTCTTGTGTTTGGTTTATATAGTGTAAAGCTTTGTATTATAGGTTTAATGTTTTACAAGTTGCTAGTTTTCCTACACTGATTGTGCAGTAATGTGTGTGTGTGTTTGTATTTATGGAGAAGTGTTATTTACATTAATAACTGGCCATTTTTACACTGATTGATCAGGAGTCTGTTTTTCTCGGAGGTTTACCTTGTACTTTTTGCTTTGCTCTGCAGGGTTTTAGCTCAGCTGTGAAGATGTGGTCATTGTTGATGGTTTTAGTTTGGCTTATTAGTTATGTATTTTTTTTTTATACAATATTTAATATGAGGCAGCTTCTACACTGCCTTAGGATGCCCATATCCACTAAGCTGGTAACGGAGGCAGTAGATAAGTTTATATCCATGGCAACAGATCCTGTTTACTGATTAGACAGTTGTAGAAATTTTATTTGTTTTGTTGAGTGCACTCATTTTTTTTAATTGTATTACAGTTTTTGCAAAGGACTGCAATAAACATGATTTTTTTTTTTCCAGTAAAAATTTGGAACCTGACAAAGGGGAAAAAGTATCCCACTCCTCTAATGTGGGAAATAGCTGCATATGTCGTAGCACAATCTGTGTGTATGTATGTGTCATGTCTTTCTCTTTGTCTAGAATTCTGAGGTAAAATTTGAAAGTATTTAGGGAAAAGGTACTCTTAGTGGGTGCTATTCACTCAAAATAATTACCAGATTTAGGAGGGATTGAACAAAAGTTTGAGATCAAATTAGATGTGTTCCTCCAAATTTGTGAGAGCTGAGGTGTGTGTGTGTACTTGAGTATTGGAACTTTATGGTTTATGACTGAAAATAGATTACTTTTTGGATTCAATAAATTAAGTACATACATACACGCACGACTGCGGTGGTGGTGCTGCGATAGCGTTGTCGCATCACAGTAAGACGTCCTGTTCGATTCTCAGCTAAAGCGTCTTCTGTGTGGAGACATGCGTGAATGGGCGTACCTTCGTTGAAGGTTGTGTGTCAGAGCTGGCAACTCGGCACGTAAAACTCTACTGCCAATAATTTGCGGACCAGAGTTCCGCTGTGGCGACCCCTTAC
The DNA here is from genome assembly GCF_019279795.1 of Protopterus annectens. Taxonomy (NCBI): domain Eukaryota; kingdom Metazoa; phylum Chordata; order Ceratodontiformes; family Protopteridae; genus Protopterus; species Protopterus annectens. Next base: position 555,326,367 of record NC_056731.1, read on the forward strand.
CGGGAAAAAGCCAAAAGATACAACATACACGCATGCACATAAATGAAATATTGTGAATACCTTGTGTTTGTATTGCACAGGGACATGTTTGCACACATTTAAATATCACCAATTGTGAAAGTTCTTTTTTGTCATTTAATGAGATTGGTTACTAAAGCTGAGGCCTATGCTGAGACAAATTTGGATATGAACATGTTTTGTGAGTAAATAACTTAGAACTAGATTGGCTGGAAACAAATGTGTTATGAACTGCAACTGACCCAGGTAATATATTTTTATTATTATTATTTTTTTATGTTAATTAGACATAACACAACACAACCGGACCCCCATTAATATTTTTTTTTTACTGCTGGTAGATATAAAAAAGGTCAGAAAATGAAATTCTGATTTCATACAGAAAAGACTGAAGTAAATAATTACTTTTCTTTGGGGAGAGGAAACTACATATTTTTAAAAAAATGGATTTGCTGTTTTTATTGTTTTTGTCCTGAATTCTTACAATTATCCAAACTGTTTATAAATGTTGCAAGAGAAGTACTGTGTTTGACATGTAATGTCAGCCTGTTTCACAAATGTGGAATGCATTAGGTAACGTACTTGTCATGCCTTCTGGTATTGTTGATGTGATAGTATAGGTTTATAACTAGTTTTATTGCGGTGATGCTGACCCCCTCAGGAATGTGTAAGACACTTTTTGTAGAGAGACAGGTCTTTCAATTTCTAAGTTCGGTTTACTGAGAACTGAGTTGATATTTTTGAGGAAACATTGAAGTTTTCTGAGCGTCTTTCAGTACTTTGCATTCGTGCATTTAATCAGGCTTCTAACTAACATTTTGGGTTTTAGTGACTTTCTGTAATATTTTTTCATTGACCTTAATATGTCTATTTATCTCTATTAAATAAAGCAACTGTTACCTTTGCTCTCCGTTTGCTGAAGGGATTCTGTGGAAAGTGCCTAAAAATCTTTCTGTGACATATTCTCTTCAGCTGAATCCTGCATCATCTGTTGCTCTTTCATATAGGAATTCACTTGTCTATCACTACACAACATTGTGTCAAGAGGTGTCGATGTTTCTTGCTCCTTCCCTTGCTGTGCAACCCTCGGTGAATTTTTTGTACTCATTTCCTACTGAAGACTGTAGAGAATCTTCATGTGGTAAGTGATCAGATGCTTCCCGTTCCACTTGTTTCTCCTTAATTTATTAGACTCATTGTTCCATCATGCTGTGACATTACCACTGTAGGATTTTCTACACTAAATCCTTAACTTTACAGGTAATCCATAACTGCAATTTCTATTTCTTTACCTTCCTCATTAGTAATCCTCTTTTCTGCTTTCCCCTTTGTCTTATTGTTTTGTAATATGAAATTTGGTATATCTGAATGCCTTTGCCTGTATTTCTCTGCAGCTATCTTTGGTGCCGCTTTTTTGTATTGATTTGTTTTGCTTTCTCCTGTGCATAAATATTGCACTATATTAAAGTTATTCTACATTCCCATGTCCATATTCCTCCCTCAGATGTATCCCTCTCTTTCTGTTTTCCTTACTTTGGGGACTAACTATTCCATCATGCTGTGACATAAATTGTGTTAGACTTTCTACACTAAATCCTTCACTTTGGAAGTATTCCATAACTTCAGCTTCTATTTGTTTACCTTCTGCTTTACTAATCTTCTGTTTTATATTCCCCTTTATGATCTTATTTTTTGTTATGAAAGTTTCCATACCCTGGATACTTTGCTTGTATTTCTCTACAAATATCTTTAGAGATGCTTTCTGGTACTGATTTACTTTGACTTTCTCCTTTGCATAAATATTGCAGCAAATCTGATCTCTTTCTTTCCCCTGCCCATGTTAATTTTTCATTGCTTTCAAAAAATCTTTAGGTTTTGTTCTTTACATTTTTGCACTTCCTTGGTTTCTTCTTTTTTCAAACGTCCCAAAACTTTTTTACCTATATAATGTTTTTCATGGATTTGTTGTATTAATGAATACAAAAATACATTTGAAGGTTTTGATGTTTTTTTTGTGCAAGTATTTTTGAATCTGTCTGCTGACCCAGAGGTGATCACTCAGGGACCCAAAGGGGTTAAAGCTACCGCTACTAAAAACCCTACACCCTTGGATAGGGAATGCAGAGCCCTAGACAGGTGGGGCAAAAAGGTATATACTTCTGCTACCCTTGCTATCAGGGCACTTAACTATCAGTTTCACATGCTAAAATATCAGCAGCACATTTTGGAAACTCTAAAGAAAACCGTGGCTACCTTCCCTGCCTTGGCAGCATCTAAGGATTTGCAGGATTTAATTCATTCTGCCTGCCTAGTCACCAAGCATTCCTTACATTGTGGTTTTGATGCTCTAGAAGCATCATGCAGAGCAACAGCCACAGGATCTGTTATTAGGAGACATGCATAGCTTAGGGAGCAGCCCCTACTTGACCATGTTAAATCTAAATTACTGGATGCACCCCTGCACAAAGACAACCTTTTTGGTAATAAGGCAGAAGAGATGCTTAAAAAGATGGAAGAAAAGGCTAAAGCTATGCAAACTGTTAAAGATTTCCTGCAAGTGCAGCCACCTTGTTTCAGCAGACACTTCCCTTCCAAACACTGGACACACCAGCTTATCAGGGCAAGCCCAGGTCTCAGACCAGCAAGTCCTCCAGGGGACAGCATCAGACCTCTCGGAGAGCTAAACAGTGAACCTCCTCTACACCCAAATTGGGGAGTTCTAAGCCACCCTCCTTTGGCAAAAACTCCCAATGACTCACCCCCAGGCCCCGCCACTTCTGCCTTCCCAGCCCTACCTGTATGGGGAAGGCTCTCCTTCTACTTAAACAACTGGAGCACCATAACCAGCGACCAATGGGCTCTAAAGATAATTTCTCAGGGATACAAATTCTCCTTCCACACCTTACCCACCTCCAAAGGGTACCCAGACCTTCCTCCAAATCAGTGAGCAGAGGCAATGAAACTCATTTCCATCCTGATTTCCATAAGAGCAGTGGAGCATGTTCTTGCAGAGGAAATAGGCCAAGGTTTTTATTCAAGACTATTCCTAGTTCCCAGAAAGGAGGGCACCTGGCACCCCATTCTGGATTTATCCATCCTCAACACCTTTTTGGTGATACCAAAATTCAGAATGCTCACCCTCCAGCAGCTGCTGCCCATGCTTGCCAAGGATGCTTGGCTGGTCACTCTAGACCTCAAGGAGGCATACCTCCACATCCCCATCAGAAATGCATGCAGGAAGTTCCTCCATTTCAGAGCAGACTTGCAGCACTTTCAGTTCTCTGCACTGCCCTTTGGCTTATCTACTGCTCCCAGAGTGTTCACAAAATGTTTGGCACCAGCCATTGCATACTGCATGCAAAGAGGCATTCACATTTTCCCTTACTTAGATGACTGCCTTATTCAGACAGACACTCAGGAAAACTTGATTCAGGACTTAACCTTTGTAAAAAACCTATTCACCTGCCTGGGGTACACGATTAATGAAAAGAAATCCAAACTATTACCCACCAAGAAAATTATTTTCCTGGGAGCAAGTCATGACACAGCCTCTCAGATGGCATACCTCACACCAGAAAAGCAAATGGCTCTTCCAACTTACTTCAGGCATCTGGCCACCAAGCCCCAGCTCACTGCAAGGAAATTCCTGCAAGCCCTGGGGTACATGGCCTTCTGCATCCTTCTCATTCTATATGCCAGACTGCATATGAGGAAACTTAAATGGTACCTAAACAGCCTCTGGTGTCAACACTCACAGGCTCTGGAATATCAGCTACATATAATTCCCTGCATCAGAGCAGAGTTCCTTTGGTGGGCCACAGCCTGTTCAGAGAACAAGGGCTTACACTTACAACCCCCCCCCCCCGCCACCCAGACACTCACCACAGATGTATCCGACTACGGCTGAGTGGCTCACTTGGACGGCAGATGCATTCAGTGGCTATGGAACCACCAGCAACTCTCCCTACACATAAACCTAAAAGAGATGATGGCAGTGCAGCAGGCCTTGTTGGCTTTCAAACCCCTCCTCACTTCAGGGACTCTCCTCATCAAGGCAGACAACACCACTGTGATCTGGTACATCAACAAACAGGGGGGAACCCATTCTTGCCCTCTGGTATATAGCAGCTTCCATGGGTCTGCACCTGATAGCTCCGTATCTTCCAGGTGAACTCAGTACTATGACGGATCAGTTGAGCAGACAAGTCCTGGACCCTCACGAGTGGCAGCTCAACAGGTCAATTTTTTTCACAGATAATTCAAAAATGGGGGACCCCAGAGGTCGACCTCTTTGCCTCTCCAAACAACCATCTTCTCAAGTTCTGCACCAGGGAGCATCAGAGCAGTGCCTGGAGAGTGGATGCCCTCTCCTTCCCCTGGGCACTCCTCTCAGTCTATACCTTCCCTCCCCTGCCCCTACTACCAAAGGTACTGGTGAAATTAAGGAAAGAAAAGCCAAGGGCCGTCATCATAGCCCTGGACTGGCTCAGACAGCACTGGTACCCCTTGCTACGCAGCCTATTCCAGCTCCCCCCTTGGCACCTTCCTCCGATACCAAACCTTCTTAAGGGGAAGGGAAATTTTGACACCCACAATTGCAGACTCTCAAACAGGCTGCCTGGCTTATAGCTTGAATCAGAACCAGTCTGCCCCCCTCAGCACACAGGTCTTGGAAGTGCTTTGTGAGGCCAGGCGCTCTAGTGCCAAAAAGTCCTATGCAGGCAAATGGAAAAGGTTCTGCACCTGGATTCAGACGAGAGGGACAAGCATATGTCTCAGCTCTCTCTACCCCTTATTCTGGACTATGTAGCTGACCTGCTTAACAGTGGCCTCTCCTTCTCTTCCATTAAGATTCATGCCTCAGCAATATCTGCTCATTGTAATACTGAACAACCTATGTTTTCACACCCCCTGATTAAACAGTTCCTCAGGGGAGCCAATAACTTAAGGCCTCCCAGAAGTGCCCCCTACTCCATCTTGGGACCTTAACTTTATACTGGAGAAGCTCACCCTTCCCCCTTTATAACCAGCTGTCTCAGCAGACTTAAAATTCCTCTCCTGGAAAACTGCCTTTCTCCTGGCCATTACCTCAGCCAGAAGATTGTCCAAGCTGCAAGGCCTGGTGGCAGTTGAGCCTTTCATCATCTTCCATGCTGATAGGGTCACCCTCAAAACAAATCCCTCCTTTAGGCCCAAAGTGGTATTTAGTGTGGCCCTCAACCAATCCAGTCACCTACCCACCTTTTTTGCCAACCCTCAAAACAAGGGTGAAAGGATCCTGCACTCCCTAGATGTGCACAGACAACTCGGGTACTACCTGGACAGGACCAAACCTTTCAGAAAATCTGACCAGTTGCTGGTTAGCTTTGCTTCAGGGGAAGAAGGCAAAGCCATCTCCAAAAAAAACATCTCTAAATGGATAGCACATTGCATCCACTTCTGCTACAAACACCATCGTAAGCCCCCCCAAGGGGATTAGAACCCATTCCACTAGAGCAACCTCCACCTTGGCTGCTTTCCTCAGAGGGGTACCTACAAGAGACATTCTGGAGGTGGCCATATGGACATTTGTCCACACCTTTACTAAGCATTGTCATCTGCCCCTCTTCTCCAAGTCTAGGGCAGGGTTTGCCACTGGGGAGGGCATGCTAGCCAATCCTTAGCCATCTGGGCTGCCTCCACCCTTTCTCTTAAGCTTTGGGAATCTACCCAAAAGTGATGACTGCAACAGTGAAACATGAAGAACATAGTACAGTTGTGTACACTTACCATAAATGTAGATGTTTGATTGTCTTCACTGTTGCAGTCCTGGTTACCCTCCCTCCTTCCTTTTCTTCTGTCTATTCTCTCTGTTCCCCTCTCCTTTCCTAGGGAAGAGACATAAGTGTTTTTGGTAATGTTGTTATGTGGGTATCTTTACTCTGATCCATGCCTCCTGTTGGGGGCCCCTGGCAAGTTAAGGCAAGAAAAACTGATGTAATGGCGTCGGCTGCCTTACTTTATACCCCTGACAACCTGACATCATACTGGAGCCGAAAGCAACTGATGCCCAGTTCTGAAGCTCTGGTATTCTGGCCGGCCAAGGGCTATCCACTGGCAGGGATAACCCAAAAGTGATGACTGCAACAGTGAAGACACTTGAACATCTACATTTATGGTAAGTGTATACAACTGTACTTTTTTGTCTGCGTATATATTCTATACGCAGCATGCACATTTGTAAGATACTTGGTAATTATATGTTAGGTTGATAAGTTCATAGGTATATACTAGGCATGCAGTTCAAAAGACCATTGATAAGCATAGCCAGATGAGCCCGAGTGCTGTTGAGGGAGTTAAGTTGCATGGTCAGGAAGCACCATACTGTATACCCAAAAGAGGATTTATGATTTCCAGGCTATTCATTCAGAATATTACTGAATACAGACAATGTGTAGTATTGCTTGACATGCACAGGAAGTTTATTTAATATGTATAGGATTCCTTGGGATAGAAATCTGTTGTGCCAGCCATGTTCTGTTTCTGTGTCTATAAAATATTAGTCTTTGATGTGGGTTTTCATGGTGGTGTGTGTTTTGCATAACTGTCAGATGTCAAGCAGGGTGGAAGGGGCTGTGTACCCTACTGATGAACAGCACTGTGTCTGCTGAATAATGGCATACAGAGCAAGACCTAAACATATCAACAGTGCCATTTAAAGCCTTGATATAACTATCACCATGAATAGTAGGCAACAGTAAGGGTTGTGGAAGGATGTACAGCTCAGCAAACTGTGTGGCCTCGGTGTAAATGTCATAATTTGGGCTTTAACACAGATTGTACATGTTATACATTTTGTAGCAGAATCCATCACAGGTAATGTCAGCCATGTTGCAGAAGGTGATATACAAGACAGATGTTTCCATTCACATGGACGAGCACCAGCAAGGTACTAGGTGATCAAACATGCAGAAAACTCCAGTCAACGAAAGGTATTGTTGGAAGGTGAAATGTGTGTCTTACAGTTAACACTCAGGTTCTGCAAATAAGGCAACAATGTTAGGAGTGGTAGGAGAGTTTATTTTTCATCTCTCTTTCATAAGTGTTAGACTTCCGTCTTCCTAATTTCTCGATGTTCTCTCATGATGTCATTACCCACTGCACATGAGAAGTGGCCACTATGCTAAATGATTGTGGAATCTAACTGAGCATGGGATATATGTTTGGGGTCCAAGCTTCATCACTCCACTGTTTTCTTCAATACAGCCCTCCCCTGAAGCTCGGTGCTTACTTAGGGTATGCTTCTGATGGCAGAAAACTGCTCCTTCTTAAGTGTCACTCTATGATGAAACTGTTTGAGTGGACTTCTGTGTTGTAGGCACAATATTTGGTAATGCTGCAGACATTGTACTACATTCCATTCTGTGGCCCCTGAGGCTGGAGCCAGCTACTGGCTCTTCGCCTCCTGATCAGTCATAGGTTGCTTATGTTTATAATTAGAATATTCTTATTCTGACCAGCTAAATGTTCCACATAGAACTGATAAACAACAGACTATGAAAAAAGTACAGTTGTGTACACTTTCCATAAATGTAGATGTTCAAGTGTGTTCACTGTTGCAATCATCACCTGTGGGTTATCCCTGCTGTAGTAGCCCTCAGTCGGCCCAAATACCAAAGTCAATGTTTTTCTGCATCACTGCGGTTGATTGTTGTCTGACATCAGGTCATCAGTACTATAAAGGAGGGCAGCCGACGACACTACTTCAGTTTTTTTTGCCCTAACCTGTAAGAGTCCCCAGTAAAGGAATGTAATGAGGCCCTGGTGGCTACTAGCCCCCATGTAGGAACTTATGTCTCCCTAGAAGAGAAGGTAGAAGTTGGAAGGAGGATGGGAAATTAGGACTGCGTCAGTGTATACACTTCAACAACTACATTTATGGTAAGTGTACTATGTTCTTCATGTTTCACTGCTGCAGTCATCACCTGTGGGAAGATTCCCAAAGCTGAAGAGAGGGGTGGTAGGATGTGTAAGAGACCTAGGTAGGGGTCAGCATGCCCTGCAGGACTTCAGAGGTAAACCCTGCACTAGCCTTGGAGAGTAGAGATAGGTGGTAATGCTTGGTGAAGGTGTGGACAGAAGTCCAAGTGGCAACTTCCAGGATGTCCCTGGTGGGGACTCCTCGGAGGAATGCTGTAGAAGTAGTGGCTGCCCTAGTGGAATGAGTTTGAATAGACTTAGGAGGGGGGTTTCCATGCAAGCTGTAGCAGAAATGGATACAGTGTGATATCCACTTGGAAATTGTTTGGAAATGGGCTTCCCCTCTGCCATTGGGGTGAAGCTGATCAAGAGTTGGTCTGTCTTCCTGATGGGTTTGGTTCTGTCCAGGTAGTATCTTAGTTGTCTGTGAAAATATAGTGAATGCAGAATTATTTCTCCTTTGTTTTGAGGATTAGGAAAGAAGGTGGGTAGATGTATGGCCTGACTGAGGGTCCCATTCGAAACGACCTTGGGCATAAAGGAGGGATTAGTCCTAAGGGAGACCATGTCTGCATGGAAGATAATGAAGGGCTTATTGGCCATCAGTGCCTGAAGTTCTGAAACCCATCTGGCTGAGGTGATAGCCAAGAGGAAAGCAGTCTTCCAGGAGAGGTGCTTTAGTTCTGCTGAAGCAGCAAGTTCAAAGGGTGGTAATGTTAGTTTTTCCGAGACATAGTTCAAGTCCCACACTGGAGTGGGTGGCCTTCTGGGAGGCCTGATATTAGAAGCTCCTCTGAGGAATTGCTTATTCAAAGGATGGGAGAACAAGGGCTGTTCAGTGTCAAAATGAACTGAAATGGCTGAGGTGTGAATTTTAATGGATGAAAAGGAGAGCCCACCATTTATTAGCTCCGCTAGGTAGTCCACGATAAGAGGAATGGAAGGCTGTGAGGTACTGGCACCTTGAGATTGGCACCACAAGCAGAATCTTTTCCATTTGTCTGAGTAAGATTTTCTGGTGTTGGGCCTTCTGGCCTCTGTAATAATATCGATGACTTGTTTACTTAACAAGGTCCCCTGGTCTGTCCTTTGGGTATAGTTGTGCTGATAGTTTGAGAGTATGTAGATCTGGGTGCAGCATTATCCCCCTCGCTTGAGTCAGGAGGACTGAGATCTGGGGAAGATGCCTGAGAGGCTGTTGGGTCAGGTTGCGCAGCAAGGGGTAACAATGCTGTATGGGCTGATCATGCTGTCCGGGCTGCTCTGGAGCAATGTGGATAGCATTTGGTCCCTTCTCCCTTATTTTGAGCAGTACCTTTGGAATAAGAGGCAGAAGAGGTAATGCATAAATGAAGAGTGTGTTCCATGGAAAGGTCAGGGCATCCACATTTGACGTTAGGTGGTGGTACTCCCTGGTACAAAACTTTTTCAGCCAATGGTTGTGGTGAGAAGTGAAAAGATCCACCTCTGGGGTCCCCCAGGCCTGAGTGATTTGTAGAAACATTTTCTTGTGGAGCTGCTTTGTGGGGGTCTAAGAAGTTTCTGCTTAGATGATCTGCCAGAGTGTTGTTGATCCCTGGTATGTATTGGGCTATCAGGTGTTGTCCCATGTAAAAGGATGTCTGCCAGAGGTTCATGGCTAGTCTGCACAGAGGATAAGATTGGGTCCCTCCCTGTTTGTTGATGTACCACATAACTGTGGTGTTGTCTGTTTTTATAAGGAGGACCCCTGGTGTGAGATGGGGTTTTAAAGATGCTACAGCCTTTTGCACCATCATTATTTCCTTCTGGTTGATGTGTAAAGGAAGGTGCTTGAGGTCCCAAGTGCCTTAGATACACCTGCTGTCTAGGTGAGCGCCCCAAGCTAAGTCTGAGGCATCGGTGGTAATGGTCTGCCAAGTTGGATGGAAAGTGAAGGGAAGACCCTTGTTCTAAGCACAGACCTCTGCCCACCAGAGAAACTTGGCCCTTATGCAGGGAATAAGGGGGAGAGAGGTCTTTAGAGGATGAGAGTGCTGGCACCAAAGGTTCTTTAGGTACCACTGGATTTTTCTCATGTGAAGCCTGGCAATGGGGTATCAGAAGGATACAAGTCGCCATGTATCCCAAAGTTTGCAGGAACTTCCTTGCAGTGAGGTTACTTCTGGAAGCCAGCTGGATGAAGTGGAATGGCAGGAAGCTCTGCTTTTCTGGGGATATGAAGGCCCTTTTGGATGCTGCGTCCAACAGTGCTCCCAAAAAGTTTATCTCCCTGGAGGAGATTTGCTTTGATTTCTTCTCATTGATGGTGTACCCTAAGGAGGTAAGGAGAGTTTGACAAAGAGGAGATCCTTGAGGATCTTCTCTTTGCAATCTGCTTGGAGAGACAGTAGTCCAGATCAGGGTAAATTTGGATATTGTTCTGCCTGCAAAAGGCAATGGCCGGAGCCAAACATTTGGTGAATACCCTGGGAGCAGTAGATAAGCCAAAGGGTAGCACAGATAACTGAAAGACGCTTATGCCAAAGAGCGAAGTCTCTTATTGGCTGAGCTTACTATATCCCAGGATGCACCACTACCAGTCCCCCAGATCTCGTTTGCCGCTAACAAGCGAAGACGTGGTCTCGAGCTTGGCTGAGCTAAGTAGTGTTTTTTCACTTACTTTCCTGTCAGGAATTTCTTTAAAATTCAACAAAAAGCTGTTTTAACAGCTATCTAGTGGATTTTGTGTATGAATGAGTATTTTTCCTTGGTAAAATATTGTGTGGTGACTGTGTTTTTGTCAGACTAGAGGTCCCCATCGGAGTTGAAGGGCCTTCCCCTGTCAGTTCGTTGTTGGGCTAATTCCCTATTATTTTTAGGGGTTTTGGATCCGTTACTTCTTTTTTTTTGGTATTGTGATTAGTCCTTGTTAAAAAGAAGAAGAAAAAGAGAGAGGAAAGAAAATTCTTCAGTGTTAGTCAGTGTGTTTTTGTGTTTCTTCTTGGCTAGTTCACTGTATTTGGATTGCCATAATGTCACAGGCTCCTAGGCCTTCAGGATTTAAAAAGTGCACTAAGTGCAGTTTTAAGATGTCGATCACAGACGACCACTCTCTCTGTGTGTATTGTTTGGGCGCCAAACATTTACAGGAGTCCTGTAGTGTGTGTCACGCTTTTTCCTCGAGGGTCCTCCAAGAGAGGAAAAATAAACTTATTTTGAAAGGCCTTATAAAACCCTCTTTTGAAGAAGCATTAGCATCCTCTCCTTCTCCTGCTAAAAAGAAAAGGGCGTCGGCTCCGACCAGTCCGTCGGATCCGACTGCCAAAAGACATAGGCAGGTTTCTCCTTCAGCTCCAAGGACTTCGGAGCCGAGGGCGGAACGGTCTGCCTCGATGCCACCAGTCTCGACTCCTCTGGCTTCGGAGCCGATGGCTGGGGCATCGAGAGGCGGGTCATCTTCATCGGCTCCACTGCACCGATGGAAACTAGTTTGGGTATTCCTTCGGCGCCGATAGTCATCGAATCGCCTCGGAGCCGGTCCCCTAGCCCCTTGGGGCCGTTGGAGAGGCCATCTCGAACCCGTTCAGTATCCTCTAGGTCATCGAGGATGTCAGATTCGGACATAGACAGGGTGCTCCAAAGACTGTTCCAGTCCCCAGTCTTTCAAAAATTTGTTTCGGCTCCGACCCAGTTGGCTTCGGAGCCGACGGCCCATGCCCATGTCATTGCCATTCCTCCGCCGACCGCTTCGGCTCCGTCGGAGCAGGTGCTGTTGGAGCCGGTAGAGGTCTTAGGGTCGGCTCCGACCCTTACTCCAACCCCGGCCTTCGGGTCCGAGTTTAGTACACGGACTTCTTCGGCTGGACCCGGGGGTGATGTTTGGGACCTATGCTGTCGGTTCCGAGCCTCCTCTCGGTGCTTGCTGCGGGACTTCCGTCTGCTATCATGGCTCCGGGACCGGACACTCCCAGGATTCTGGGGTCCGGCTTTCAGAGCTATGAGGAGTGCCTTGGCCAAGTCTTCTTCGGCCATCTCTCCGGCTTTACCGGCACCTTTCCTGGGCGTGGAGACTGGGTCTTTGGCAGTTCCCCTGTCCTTAGGCAGTGGAGCCCCTGGGCCTGAGGTTACCCCCACTGGGGGTTCCCCTCCTCCTGAGGGTTCTTGAGTTGTCTTCAGAGGAGCCCCAAGGAAGAGATCGTGCAAGAGGAAGCACGTGGACTCCCCCGAGTCTATTACATCGGACACTGATCTTGATGATGCGGAGGGGTCCCCGAAGTCGTCCTCGGATGATGTCTCATTTGCAGACATCTTAGAGATCCTCAAACAACGAGGCGGCTGGATATCCAAACCCCCCTCTGCTGATGAGTCAGTGCTCCTCAAGGCCTTTGGGGCTCAGCCCTCCGCCTCCTGGGTGTCTCCGCCCTTGACGAGCTCCTGGATTTAGTTTGTCGGAGGGCGTGGGAACATCCAGATACTGTGGAACCAGTCCCTTCTCGTCCTAACAAATTTTTGTCTGCCCCACCCGAGAAGGAGTTCCTGACTAAAGGCGTGGCTGTAGATGCCATGGTGGTGGCATCTGCTACACAACAGGACGTGGCAGAGGCTTCAACGTCCGTCCATCCTCCTAATAAGGAGTCTAGGAGCATGGACCCGGTGCAGGAAGCGCACCCTGACTTCAGCGGCCTTTACTTTAAGGTCCCTGAATTATTTGGCACATTTTACCAGGCTTCAGAGGGATCTGGTCAAGGAGCTGTCAGATTCCCTCTCGGGTAACCTACCTGAGCAGCTAGCCCAGTCGGTTAGCTCTCAGTTGGCTATCCTTGCTTCAATTTCTAACTCGTCCATGAGGCTCATTTCATATGCGGCCGAAGGGGCGGGTAGAGCGGCAGGCACAGGCGTGGCTCTACGGAGACAAGCCTGGCTCCGTTTGTGTCATTTTGCGGAGGCCTTCAAGTCTTCCTTCGCCGACGCTCCCTTTGATGGGTCCTCTTTGTTTGGACCTAAGGTTAAAGACACTCTTACCCGCTGTGAGCAAGAAGGAAAAACTTTATCTGCCATAGGTGCACGTTATTCCACTCCCTTTCGGCCTTATCCCAAGGCTAAAGGAGGAGGGAAGATGTGGTTCCGTAAATCACGTAAGTTTTTCCATCAACAGCAGGAAGATTCCCCTTCCAGAGGCAGAGGACGGGGAAATTTTTCTGGGAGACGCCGTCCCAGAGGCGGCAGAGGGCCCCGCAATTCTGGAGACCGCGAGTCCTTTCGTGGCTCTTCAGCCTCCCACACTTCATGAGGGATTGCCCGGCTGTGCTGCTCCGGAGCCAGTCGGGTGCCATTTTGCCAAGCACCTAAAAGCCTGGGAGTCAATCACTCAGGACAGATGGGTGCTTCGGATTATTGCCGGAGGTTACACCATTCACTTCACACACTCACCCCCACCGTCCAAAAATATCCCGGACCCACCACCCAGTCAAAGGGAAATTGCAGCCGCAGAAGCGTCAAAGCTGCTAGAAAAAGGAGTCATCCAACCGGTCCCCACAGACCAGATCGGATCCGGAAATTACTCAAGGTTCTTTTTAGTGCCAAAAAAGACAGGGGACCTGAGACCAATATTGGATCTCAGCAAACTAAACCAATCCGTCATGAAATCCAAATTCCGAATGGTCACTTTACAATCCATTCTCCCATTGTTGGAGAAGGATGTTTGGATGTGCTCCATAGATCTCAAGGACGCCTATTATCACATACCGATACATCGGGCGTCCAGGAAGTATCTGCGCTTCAGCCTGGGAGACAGTCATTTCCAATTTTGTGCTCTGCCCTTTGGTCTCACCACAGCCCCCAGGGTGTTCACCAAGTGTTTGGCAGTAGTAACTGCTCACCTGAGGAGTCTTGGATTCCAAGTGTTTCCCTATCTGGACGACTGGCTCCTTACTGCCACCACCAGTCATCTACTAATGGACAACCTCAAAGCCACCTTTTCCCTGGGTGCTACCCTGGGAATTACATTCAATTGGTCAAAGTCTGTCTTGCTGCCCTCTCAGCGCATAAGGTTCATAGGAGCAGAGATAGACTCAAAATTGATGCGCGTTTTTCTTCCTACCAAAAGGATCCAAACTTTACAAGGCCAAGTTCAAGCCCTGCTTTCAAGATCCAAGGCCCCAGCCAGGATGGTCCTGCAACTTTTAGGTTCGATGTCTGCCACGGTTCTTCTAGTTCCTCTGGCAAGATTGCACATGAGGATTCTTCAGTGGCTATTATCGACTCAATGGTCCTTTCAGGATCTTCCCCTCAATCACCCCATTATGATTACAGAAACATGCAAACGGGACCTTCGCTGGTGGCTTCAGACATCCAATCTGAATCAGGGAAGTCCTTTTGTTATTCCCCCTCCAGTGGTCACCCTGACGACAGATGCCTCCCAGACAGGGTGGGGGGGGGGCATTGTCTGGGCAGGTTAGTTCAGGGTTCCTGGCTTCCAGACGAAACCTTTCTCCACATCAATGTATTGGAGATGAGGGCTGTACTTCTGTCCCTACAGGCCTTACACAAGTTTCTCCCTCAGGGCATTATCGCTATCCACACAGACAACATGTCGGTGGTCTGGTATCTAAACAAACAAGGAGGGACCAGATCTTACCCCCTTTGCAGAGAGGCCATGAGGGAGTGGGAATGGGCTGTAGCTACCAGCCGTTTCTTGGTAGCGACCCACATTCCGGGGAAATCCAATATATTGGCAGACAGATTAAGCAGGACAATTCTCTCTCCTCATGAGTGGTCCCTGAATGAAACAGTAGCAGCTCAGGTTTTCAGAAGATGGGGGACGCCGTGCTGCGACCTGTTTGCAACACCACAAAACACAAAGTGCAAAAGGTTCTTCTCCTTGGCTCCACATCAGGGGGAAGCAGCTATGGATGCTCTAGCACAACCTTGGCCAACAGGGCTACTTTATGCCTTTCCTCCGATTCCACTTCTCCCCAAAGTCATTCAGAAAGCTTCTCAATTGGGGTCCACAATGATACTAATTGCTCCGCACTGGCCTCGTCAGGTATGGTTTCCCTACCTGAAGAAACATGCGGTGGACGATCCTTGGGTTTTAGATCTAACTCAGGATCTGCTTATTCATCAGTCGGGACAACAACACCAGTCCCTTCACACTTTGAAGTTGACAGCTTGGCTCCTCCACTTCCGACTTTAGTCAGAAATCACACCTTAGACCTGGAAGTTATTCACATTTTATCTTCGGCCCACAAACCCACCACTAAGAAATTGTACCTCAGTAAGTGGAAGAGGTTTGCTATCTGGGCTCAACTCAGGGGCTTAGACCCTATCACTGCCCCGATCCCAGAGGTTTTGAAATTTTTAACATCCTTGTTTAATCAAGGATCTTCTGTCTCTACTATTAAAGTCCAACTAGCAGCTATCTCTAAATTTCACGAATCCATGGATCCTCCGTTGATGAGCAGCAGATTATACAAAACTTTCATTAAAGGTGCGGGGCTGTTAAGACCCCCAGTTTTTCATCCTGCGCCTCCGTGGGATCTTGATTTGGTGCTTCGTGCATTAACATCTTCCCCTTTCGAACCGGCTGCTACATGTGAGTTAAAATATCTGTCTTGGAAAACTGCCTTCTTAGTTGCAATTACCTCTGCAAGAAGAGTTTCAGAGCTTCAAGCCCTATCTATCAAACCACCGTGCTTGATTTTTCACAAGGATAGAGTATCACTTAGGCCTAACCCATCTTTTGTCCCAAAGGTCTGTTCTAATCTCTGTCTCCAACAATCTCTAGAGCTACCAGTTTTCTTCCCAAAATTCTCCAATGAAGCAGAATACACTCTCCATAAATTGGATGTTCACAGGCAATTGCGCTTCTATCTAGACAGGACTCAGCAAATTCGTAAATCAGACCAGTTGTTTGTGTCCTTCTCAGACAATAAATTGGGTAAAACCATCACAAAAGCTACTATCTCCAAATGGATTAGAGATTGTATAACTCAGGCTTATTCCTCTTTGAATAAGCAACTTACAACATCTATCAAAGCTCACTCTACCAGAGCTATGGCTACTTCTATAGCTTTTCATTCCAAGCTCGCTATTTCTGAGATTTGTGCTGCAGCTACTTGGTCCAATCCGCACACTTTCATTTCCCACTATAAATTGGATGTGGCATCTAAAGGGCGAGCATCATTTGGTTCCACGGTACTCAGGAGTGTTTTCCAGTGAGCCACCCAGGATTCAGGTGCTAGGGACGCTGTCCCATCAGTCAGAATGTAGGCGAGATAGGATCACATAACATCTTTTAGTTATGTACTCACCATAACTTCAGATGTTTGGGATCCATCTCGCCTACATTCCTAATACCCACCCTCCTTCCCCCGGCCTTGGAGATCAGAAGAGATTGAACGGTTTTGAGTTCTACTGTTTTATCTTGTTTCTTCTGACGATGTTATATAAGCAGTGCTTGCATGTGTGCATGTATGAGGACAAACTAGATCTGGGGGACTGGTAGTGGTGCATCCTGGGATATAGTAAGCTCAGCCAATAAGAGACTTCGCTCTTTGGCATAAGCGTGCCGAGTCGGAGCCGAGGGATCGGCTCCGAACCCATCAGTCAGAATGTAGGCGAGATGGATCCCAAACATCTGAAGTTATGGTGAGTACATAACTAAAAGTTTTGTGAGCCTGCCTTGAAGTGAAGGAACTTCCTGTAGGATTCCCTTATTGGGATGTGGAGATAGGCAACTTTTAGGTGTAGGGTGACTAGCCAAGCATTTTTTGTCAGCATAGGTAGTAGCTGTTGCAATGTTAGCATTTTGAATTTTGGGACTGCCAGAAAGGTGTCAGAGTGGATATATTCAGGATGGGGTGCCAAGTGCCCTCCTTTCTGGGAACAAGGAATAGTCTAGAATAAAAACCTTTGCCTGTTTGTTCCAAGGGGACAGGTTCCACTGCCCCTTGGGCCGTGAGTGCTTGAACTTGTTTCAGTGACTCTGCCCACTGATTTGGAGTTAGGTCTGGGTACCCTCTTAAAGGTGGGCGTTCATTGAAGGAGAATTTGTATCCCTGAAAAATTATTCTTAAGACCCATTGATCCTTTGTTACAGACAGCCAATTTAGTTTGTAGAGGGAGAGCCTTCCTCCTAACCTTTGGTGGGTGAAAGGGGGACAGACGGGAGAGAGGGCATCATTGTGAGTTCTTACTGTAGAGAGATGGCTTAGAACTCCCTGTTTTAGAGTGGAAGTGGTCCACTGTTTGGTTCTCTGTTGTCCCCGAGATTGAAGTCTAGCTGGTCTGTCCCTGCGTGGTTTACCTTAACCCTGCCTGCTTTGTGCAGGAAAGGGCAGTGTTTTGAGGGGAAATTCCTGCTGAACCTAGGAGGTTGTACTTGAAGGAAGTCTTTAACTGTTTACATAGATTTTTCTTTGTCTTCCATATTTTTAAGCACCTCTACTGCTTTTACTCCAAACAAGTGGTCCTTATCCAATGGTACATCGAATAATTTAGATTTGACATGATCAGGAAGAGGCTGTTCCTTCAACCATGCATGTCTCATAATGACTGACCCTGCCACTGCTGCCATGTTTGAGGCTTCTAGGGTGTCATATCCACAGTGTAATGAGTGTTTAGCCACCTGAGAACTAGAGTGCAGCAAATCTGCTAACTCTTTAGAATTGGCACAGTCAGGAAAAGCAGAAATCTTTAACCATTCCAAAGTGTGTTGCTGATATTTTAACATGTGTAAATGACATTTGAGTGCTCTGATAGCTAAAGTTGCAGAGGTGCACACCTTTTTACCCATCAGTCCAGAGCTCTTGAGTCCTTGTCAGAAGGAATAGGATTTTTTGAAAAACTAGCCTTGGCTCCCTTGAGTCCCTGTGTAATGACCTCTGGGTCTCCAGCAGGATTTCTGTACAGGCACTTGTGAGAATCCAGCACTCTGTAATACCTGTCAAGATGTTCATCGTGCATACAGCTGCAGTAATCACATATGGGTTCTCTGCCGTCAGGCAGTCCCTCGGTCGGCCGAATTCCAAAGTCTTGGTCCGGCGTCGGTTGTTGTCGCTTTCTTTCCTGACGTCAGTGCGACAGGGGTATATAAGACACAGCCGACGCCATGTTCTTCAGTCTTTTTTGCCGCGTGGTGCCCGAAGCAGAAGCAGTTCGCAAGTGCCGGTTGGCCAGCTCCTGAATTTACGAAAAATTGGAAACCAAAGTCTTCATTAAAGCTAAGTACCCCGTTGGGGAAACTTTTCTTGCCTCAGACCGATGTCAGAAAAAGTTAACAATTGTATTTCTTGTGGGAAGCAAATACCGCATAAGGATTTCCATTCCCTCTGCATACCTTGTTTAGGCCCAGACCACGACATCTCGGGCTGTCGCTTTTGCGCTACCTTCAATAAGCGCACTATTAAGCGTCGGGCGGAGTTCGCCCAGCGCTTTTTTGGTAAAGCCTTTGATTATAAAATGTCATTGGAGACTCCGACTACCGTTTTGTCCAAAAAACGCAAGGACAAGGATCGACACGCGAGGTCCGCGGTCCCCACCGACACCACGCCAAAACCGACTACACGTGGTCCGGTTCTCAGCGAGACGCCTATGCAGTCCCTGACTACCGACGACACCTCTTTGGCGGGGTCTTCTGTAACCGAGACCGCAGGTACCTCGGCCCATACCCAGATTACAATCACCAAAGCCACTGTGAGCGTTGAGCCTCCTAATGTGGACAGGTCCACTTCCACCCATGGTGTCTTTAGACCCTCATCTTCCTTTTCAATTTAGGCCTTTAAGTCCAAATCAGCCAGGCATCCCAAGAGGCCTGTTGCACAGGGCCCATCTCCAGGCCCCATGCCTAAAAAGCAAATGCTTAAGATGGCTGAGGATTTAATTACTCTTATCAGGGGTTCCCAACCCCCTCCAGACAAGAGATCCAGAGTGGAGGAAGATTCTCCCTCTTCTGATCAGGGCTCCATTTTTTCAGATCATTCGGATATAGAGGAACACTCTTTTTTCCCCTTTTGAAGATTCTGACGCAGAGCAGTCCATTCCTTCTGTATCTCCTCCTGAGGATTTTTCCTTTGGGGAAACCTTGCACACCTTGAGGGAACACTTCCATTGGGAAGGCCAAGACTTTCTGATTCCAAGAAAAGACTTAGGGAATTTCTTTTGTTACCTCAACACAGACCTCTGGCGATACCTCCTGTCTTGGACATACTGGATGATGTTTATTCGGAGGCTTGCCTTAATCCGGATTCCCTGCCTCCTGCCCCAGTCAAGCCTGATAGGTACTACAGAGTTCCTAACTCTCACCAATGTCTGTACAAAAGCCATAATGCTGACCCTGAAACCATTTCTCAAGGCCCCAAGGGAATGAAGGCCTCTACTCCTAAGAATCCACTACCTTCCTAAAGAGAGTCAAGATCCTTAGAAAGGTGGGGAAAAAAGGTATATACCTCGGCCACCCTAGCCATGAGGGCCTTAAATTGTCAGTTTCATATGCTTAAATATCAGCAGTTTCTGTTATCACAATTAAGAAATAAAATGTCTCAACCTGAACAACCAGATTTGAAGGAGTTGCAGGATATGCATGGGTTGACGTA
>NC_056731.1:555346398-555363718 GCF_019279795.1 Protopterus annectens
ACTTTCTAGCTGAGCTGCTGAACAGTGGACTTTCATTTTCCTCCATAAAGATCCATGCCTCAGCCATTTCTGCAGAATTCAACACGGATCCACCCTTATTCTCTCACCCACTCTTAAGACAGTTCCTCATTGGGGCTAAGAATATAAGACCACCTAGGAAACAACCAGTGCCAGCCTGGGATCTTAATTACATTTTAGAATAATTAACATTGCCTCCCTTTGAACCAGCTGCCTCAACAGATTTGCAATATTTGTCCTGGAAAACAGCTTTCCTTCTGGCCATTACCTCAGCTCGTAGGGTTTCGGAACTACAAGCCCTCATGGCTGTGCAGCCCTTTCTCATCTTCCATCAGGACAGGGTTTCCCTTCGAACAAACCCATCATTTATGCCTAAAGTGGTATCCAGGGTAGCTTTAAATCAGGCCATACACTTGCCTACCTTTTACCCCAATCCCCAAAACAAAGGGGAAAGGCTGCTACACTCCTTAGACATCCATAGACAGCTACGTTACTATTTGGACAGAACAAAGTCCTTCAGGAAATCAGAGCAACTTTTTGTGTCCTATGCTGTAGGAGCTCAAGGGAAGCCAGTTACCAAACAGACAATTTCAAAATGGATAGGCCACTGCATATGGTTTTGTTACTCCTATCATGGAAAATCTGTCCCTACAGGCATCAGATCCCACTCCACCAGGGCCACAGCGGCCACAGCTACCTCTACAGCCTTCCTCAGAGGAGTTCCTACCAAACATATTTTGGAGGCAGCCACTTGGAGTTCTGTGCATACCTTCACAAAACACTACCACCTGCCTTTATATTCCAAAACTAGAGCAGGCTTTGCCACTGCTGTCTTGCAGGGCATTCTGGCTCATCCCAGTTCCACCTAGTGCCTACCACCCTGTGCGTAGCTTTGGGATTCTACCCATATGTGATTACTGCAGCTGTATGCACGATGAACATAGTACAGTTTTGTACCTACCATAAATGTAGATGTTCGAGTGCTAATACAGCTGCAGTACAGGTTTCCCTCCCTCCTTCCCCTCTTGGTAAAGGACTAGTGGCTGACACCTCCTCTTGCAACCTAATGTGGGGTTATCCTTCTATGGTGTATTTGCTTGCAACTACTATTTTTAGATTACATTGCATTACTTGTGTGTGTGTGTGTGTGTGTGTGTGTGTGTGTGTGTGTGTGTGTATATATATATATATATATATATATATATATATATATATAATTTATATATAATTTATGTATTGCCTTCCTTCTGGGGGCACCTGACATCTGGGGCAAGAAAGACTGAAGAACATGGCGTCGGCTGTGTCTTATATACCCCTGTCGCACTGACGTCAGGAAAGAAAGCGACAACAACCGACGCCGGACCAAGACTTTGGAATTCGGCCGACCAAGGGACCGCCTGACGGCAGAGAACCCATATGTGATTACTGCAGCTGTATTAGCACTCGAACATCTACATTTATGGTAGGTACAAAACTGTACTTTTCCTGGGGGCAGGGAGGAGGGCATCAAGGTTTAGGTTGGATTTGTGGAAGACATCATCCACCACCTCTAAGATTGGAGGGATGGCCAAGGGTCTGTGTTGGGGTAGGTCTAGAAACTATTAGTATTTTATTTGACTGAGGATAGTCCTGGGCTTTCCAGTAGAAATACTCCCTGAGAGTGTATAGTGTTTCCCCAAAAGAAAGATCCTCAAGGGGAATCAGAAGTTAAGGATTCTTCTGCATCTGAATCCTCATAAGCAGTTAGAGGTTGCTGTTCCTCTTCAAAAATCAGAGTAATCTGATTCCTCAGAATCTTGTTCTGTCAGTATTTCAGGGGAAGAATCTCTTTCTTTTAGATTGAGTGGCCTGGCTTTCCCTGATAAGGGTGATGAGATCCTTTACCATTTTTAGTAGTCTAGACTGAGGCAGTGAAGTAGGAGTAAAATGGTGGCCTGAGGTACTTTTTCTTGGAGTGGCCTTGCTCCTAGGCCTGAGAGTATCCATTTTTTGTCTAGATTCGGGTGTGCGAAACAACTCCTCGAAAGCCAGTGCCTGCTTCGCGTCTCTGGACGCAACCAAGGCAGAGACAACTGAAGGCTCGGAAGAAAAAGATGATCTCGGCGGCATACCATACTGCAAAGGGATCTCTGTAGAGGCCTGCGAATGGATCGAACTGGGCATCAGGGAATGTGAAAGCACCTCACTGAATTCTGGAGAACTGACTATCTGCTTTGCGGTAGTATTGTTAGAAGGTTTAGCTTTGTGTGGTCTGTCCCCTTCTTTATCCTTGCATTTTTTGGGAATATCCATGGATTGTTGGCTGACTAATGCCATTTCAGAATGTGAGGAAGAGTTACAGAAATACCTGGCTACGATAAGTGCTCTATGCCAAATGGTTAAAGAGGGTGCAGAACTGGCACCAGGGGACGTCGTGGTCTGGGCCTAAAGTGATGCAGTAGGAATGGAAGGCTTGGTGTGATATTTGCTTTCCACAGCTGAAAAAATTGTTAACTTTTTTGGACATCGGTTAATGCAAGAAAAAGGATCCCCAATGGGGTACTTAGCTTTAGTCGTGTTCAGCTTCAATTCGACTCTGGTAGTGACCGACCGGCACACATGTGAACTGCTTCTGCTATGGGCTCCATGGCAGGAAAGACTGATGTAATGGCATCAACTGCCCTTCTTTATAGCACTGATGACCTGACGTCAGTCAATAAGCGACAGCAGCCGACGCAGAAAAACATTGGCTCTGGTATTCGGGCCGGCCGAGGGCTACCACAGCAGGGAATAACCCACAGGTGATGACTGCAACAGTGAAGCACGAAGAACATCAATCTGTTGTATTACTGATGACATATATTTTGGAGTTTGTCCCATAAGGATCGCACTGCCTCCCCATGGCTTTGTGCAGCCAGCTGATAGCTTGCCAAGTGTAATGCTGCCTTCAACTTGTTTTAATCAGTATCTAGCAGCAGCAGGGTGTTTCCATTGTTTTACTGCTATGAGACATGCAACTGGAAAGCCTTGCACCTTCCTAGTGTCTCTAAAGTGATATAGTACACTTTTGTAAGCCACCTAATTACCTGTACTGAGGGTGTTTATTACCTGTTATTCTCATATGCTCACTGATACTGTGAGTGAATTTGTACCCACACTGGTACTGGTGTTGTTTCCAGTACATACACGGATACTGTGACTGAATTTGCACCTACGCTGGTACCGGTGCTGTTTCCAGTATGCTCACTGGTACTCTGAAGTTGCACCCACACTGCTACTGGTGCTGTTTCCAGTGCCACTCTTGAACTGAGGCCACTGTGAAAGGAATGTAGTGTGAAATGTCCAGTTATACTTCACCTCACCCTTTTTGCGGATTGCTCCTACTAGACATACAGTATTTTGCCCAATTTTGAGTTGGAAGTACTTTGTTTGCCTTCTGTTTGTATATCCAGGAAGAACTCCAGCTCTGTAATTGGCAAATAAATGTATACATGTAGTTACTCTAGGACACCTGCTGCTGAGTTTGCTTCCTCCTAAGTACCGCTTCAGACCAAATTCTTAGGGATATGGCAACAGTTGTCCTGAAAGAAATGCAGTGCAGTCTGAGTGTGCCAACACACAAGTAAGATTGTCCTCTCTCAAAATTTAGATGACTGAAGGCAATAATACTCTTGTTACTTGATAGGTTCATAGGTGGTTACTAGGCAACTGACCCAAAAGTCTTTAGAAAGTTCTTTATAAGCTTAGCTGTGTGTACCCAGTGTAACAGTAGAGGCACCCAATATAAAGGATCTAGCCTAAACTCAAGATCTTAGTTAATAATGACTGTTCATATCTTGGAGGGTCATAGAAGAAATCCCTGTCAAGGAATTTATGGTTTCCCATCCAGGCTACACTTAAACAGGATAATAGAGGGGCTCTGTTTGATGTGAATTGGGAGCCTATTCCAGAGTAGTGGCATCCTCTGAGAGACATATCTGTCCCTTCAGCAGGTCCTATTTATGTCATAGGCAAGGTTTAGGTCCCTGGAGCAAGTGACCCTGATCCCCTTTGACTTGTGGATGTGCAGCATTTCCATTAGGTTTGTTTTTAAGATTGCTCTGCAGGCAAGGCACAAGTCTCCTGTATGCTACTGAGCATAGTGACAGTGACTTCAGTCTGTCAATGTATGACATGTGCTGGAGACGCTGAATTTTGTTAGTTAGAAATCTCTGAGGTCTCTCAAGTTTCTGCAGGTGCCTGGTAAGGTACATACCAAAGGGGGCATTGTTCTCAATTATTAGCCAGATAAGGGTCGAGTACAGGGGACCTCTTTCACTCTTGAGGGAATACCCTTGCTAATTAAGTGAGCAATGTAGAATGCTTTCCTTACCACAGTAGACACATGGTGGCCAAAGTTTAGGCTACAATCAACTTCCGTTCCCAAATCTCTCACTACCGAGCTGTTATGTAGGGTACTATTATTTATATGATAGTCTGCAGGGTTGACCTTTTTACTAAATGAGATGATAATGCATTTTTTAACATTGAGTTTGCGTCAATGGCTTTATCACAGATGACTGAGTTGTGCAAGTCTGTCTTGAAGTATAGTGACATCATTTGGGGATTCAGTGATTGCACCTAATTTGCAGTCATCAGCCAACTTAGTCATCCGCAGTGGTGCAGCGGTAGCATTGTTGCCTCACAGCAAGAGGTTCTCCCTTTAGATTCTCGGCGGGAGCGCCTTCTGTGTGGAGTCTGCATGTCCTCCCCGTGGTCGATTGATGTTTGAAAGACATGCGTAGAATGTGCATGCCTTTGTTGAAGGTTGGGCGTTGAGCTGGCACCTCGGCATCCATAAAAAATCTACTGCCAATCATTAGCAGACCGGAGTTTCACTGTGGCGACCCCTAACCGGGAAAAGCCAAAAGAAGAACAGCAAACGTAGTCAGCCACAACCCCTCTGTTTTAGCCTGGAATTCTGAGAAGTATATCCCAAACAACAGAGGGACCCAGCACTGACCCCTGTGGAACCCTACTTCTGACAGGTCTGCTGGTTGAGGTAAAGTCCCCAACTCTGAGTCAGTGTGATCTGTTGGTGAGCCAGTTAGCAACCTACCTGACAACATAAGGGCTGATATTCAACTTGGAGAGTTTATCAATGATGCCCAAATGTGGGACTGTTTCAAAGGCCTTTGCTAAGTCAAGGTAGGCTGTATGTACAGATTTGACTTCATTTGTGGCTCTTCTGACATTTCTGAAAAGTCTACCAGGTTTAACAGGCATGACCTGTTTCTGACAAAACCAAACTGTATTAGATCAAGGGTTTGAAGCTCACCTGTTTGCTGGTTAAGCTTGTGTGTCTGTAGTTTGTCTCACACTTTTAGTACTCTTGTCAAGCAGCTTATGACAAATGGAAAAAAAAACAATTTCTTGTAAAATTAGCAATAATGGGTCCGTGAGAAGAATGCTGTTAGGAGCAGCTGTACTGTCACCTTAGTCAAATTACCTCCTGCATGCCAGTATGAATGTGTGCATGTATATATGTATATATCCACCAATACACCACGCACATATAGGTGTATGTATGCCTGTATACATAAACAGAGACATACACAAACTCAGGGAAAGATATATATATATATATATTTATGTGTGGGTGGGTATGTGTGTGTATATATATATATATATATATATATATATATATATATATATATATATATATATATATATATATATATATGTGTGTGTGTGGGTATGTGTATATATATATATATATATATATATATATATATATATATATGTGTGTGTGTGTGTGTGGGTATGTATGCGTGTGTGTGTGTGTGTATATATATATATATATATATATATATATATATATGTGTGTATATATAGATATATAGATATATATATATATATATATATATATATATATATATATATATATTTTGGTGTGTGCGTGTAGACATACAAATATATACATCAAATATATTTTAAACAAACAAAGCAATACATATGATAAACACATAATGACATGACACCTTCATTTATTTAAATTATCTACTATTTCCATCTTGATAAGGGGCAAGTGGTTTCATCAACACTGCCATATGAGTCATAAAAGAGACAATTTTGAGAAAAATTAAGAGAATTCCAAAATTAACAGTGAAGTATACCACCAAAACAATTATGTGTACTGCATACAAAGTTTTAATAAAATACACACGTTATCACATATCCATCGTAACCTCCAGCCACACATAGACCAACTAAATCAGCACTGGCAAAAAATACACATAACTACATGAAATCATACTTGGAAGCTCTAAGAAAAAAGCTGAAAAAGCATCCGAGACCTTCAAAGCAGACACCCAATAAAAAAAAAACGGCACCTCCCATCACAAAACAGACAACACATAAAACACAAATCCTGTGTGCCCCACAATCACAGCCATACCTAACATACTAGTAATAGGTGACTCTATAGTCAGGAACACTGACGTCCCACTCACTAGGCTGGACAAGAAGAAGGTTACTGGTAGCTGCCTGTTGGGAGACTGAATCCACCACCTAACACAAACACTCAGGTCACTCCCGAACAAGTACAAATATGACTCTGTCATTGTGCATGTTGGTAGGAATGGCCTTGAGACGTACCTCCCTGGACTACATGAAAAGAGACATGGAAGATCTGTCTGATCAGGTAGCCCAGGCAGGTATGAACCTGACCCTGAGTAGCATGCTGCCGTCACCAGGAATGATACCTCAGTGTAAAGAAAAAATGATCAATTTAAACAATTGTCTAAGCTTCTGTTGTCATTCAAAGGGGGGCCATTGTCTATCAGCATGCATTAACAATCACCTTTTCAAACTGAATGTAGACCCTCTTCGTTGTAAAATTGGGTTGCCAACTAGTTCACCATCTGGTTGCACACTATCAGTTTGGGTGGCTGTACAAGAACCAACAGAACTGTTAGAAGACAGATGCCACTGGGGTCATTGATGGGCCCCCTAATCATCATGTAAATACTTTGAGGTTCAGGACAAAACTACAGAGTTGTGGCAGACCTAGTTGGCAGACAACTGCAAACTAAGTGAAATCAGTAAATACAAAAATGCTCTCTGCAGAATATGGCATAGTCTCAGTTTTGTACTTATATACTGTTCATAGTCAAAGCTGACACTTCCCTTCATTTGTAATTTTCTCTTGGCAACTATATTTTTTATTTCTTTATTACTTTTTCCTGTTGCTGCCATGTTGTCCTGTTTTACAATGAAACGACTATTCGTAAATTGACTATTGCTTTCTAATATTTCTTGCTTTTGTCTTTGGTAAATTAACTATAGTCGTTCTCCTTGGGTCTCCACTGAAAGTGAGCCTCTGACGTAGTTGGACATTCATGGTTAAAATTTGTGTCACGTATATAAATAAATCAGATATACAATATCTAAAGATTGATATAGCTATAGATATGCAAATACTCACTTTCACATACGGCTGTATGTCTCGATATCTATATTGAAAATGTAAACAAATATATAGGTATTCTATACACATATATAGATGGACAAATACATACATGTATGCATATGTCTATATATATATATATATATATATATATGTATGTATGTGTATATATATATATATATATATATATATATATATATATATATATATATATATGTATGTATATATATATATATATATATATATATATATATACAACACACCAACAACAAAAACCATGTTAGGAGCAAAGTTCCTGTTGTAATATTAAAATAAGTTAACAAAATCCTCCTTGTACACAGGAACAGAATGGCAGTATTAATATACTCGACAGGCAACAACCAGAAAAATGTTCAATAGTCAACAGTAAATAGTAAACAGTTTCTTTTAGATCTGTATGATTATACCAGGACTTTAGGTGAAAGTGATCTGTATATTCTAGTTACCCTTGATGTTAAGAGTTTGTTTACGGTCATACTGAACAGTCTAGGTGTAGCGTATGTACAGAGGTATTTAGATCTGAATTCTAGTATGGATGGTACTATGATAGATTTGTTAGCATTATTTTTAGAGACTGTGCTTGATAACAATGTGTTTATTTTCAATGAAGACATTTATATTCAGAGAGATGGCGTAGCTATGGGCACCTCGTGTGCCAATAGCTACGCCAACATTGTTATGGCTAACTGGGAACATGAATCTCTATTTCCTTTGAGGGAGTTTCAACAGTTTGTGGGATTTTACAGGAGGTTTGTGGACGACCTCTTTTTGATCTGGAAAGGAGATGAAATACAGTTATTAGAATTTGTTTCGTTGGTGAATGGGTTAACAGATTTTCCCAATTTCACCATGAATTCATCTAGGAATAAAATATCTTTTTAGATGTTGAAATAGAGAGATTAGCGAATGGCTTATTGAACACTTGAATACATAGGAAGGCATGTTATATGAATATCTTGTTACATAGAGGTAGTATGCATCCTAAATATGTGTTTGACAACGTAGTGAAAGGACAGATGATGAGGGCTTCCAGGTTGAATCCCACAAATGAAGGGTTTTATAAAGAGTTGACCAATCTAAGGAACATGTTCCTGGATAGATCATATGGAGAAAATGAGGTTGACAGGTCTATTTCAGTAGCACGTAGTTTGAGGACCACCAAAGCATACCCCTATTTTTCTGAGAGGCAAGAGACTATGGAAGTTTTGCGACCTGATAGTTTTAAAGAACTGGGCATACCTATACATTTTACAAGTGAGGTCCAGGAGGTCAAAGACATTATAATAAAGCGTTGGGAAATGCTTAATATAGACGCAAATGTTAGTAAAGTAGTAAGTGTTAAACCTAGGTTTATATATAAGAATAAAAGAAATTTAAAGCAATTACTTTGTCATCGACCAGTGGTTACCAACACCACCATATCTAGTGTCCCTGGTTACAATACTATACCTTGTAATCAATGCAATCAGTGTAGATACATTAGTACTGATACAATTTTTAGACATCCAGTTACACATCAAGAGTTTTCCTTTCATACAGGCACGGATTGTCTTAGTACTAATGTGGTCTACATTGCTAAATGTTCATCGTGCCCAGCGTTTTATATTGGGAAGACCAATAGGCAGTTGAGACAACGAATTAGGGACCATGTCTATCACATGCGTTTAGGGACAGAGAGTTATGCCCTAGCTAAACATCATAAGCTGTATGGGGATACCCATGTTTTTACTTTTTGTGTTCTTCAGACTATTAAATCTAATCTAAGAGGTGGTGATATAGATAATTATACACAGGAGAATGAACTCCGATGGATAGTTCGGTGTAAGGCTGACCAACCTCCAGGTCTGAATGACAAGATTAATTTACAGGCTCTGTTAAAAAGGAGACTGTTGCCTAGACCGAAAAGTAATGTTTTTTAAAATAATATCTGACCTTTTGAATTGTTTTTATTGTGATTATTCACTATTTTTAATACATAATTATTGTGGTTAGAGTTTATGCTTGCAGTTATTCATGCATATGTAGTTTTTTATCTGTTTTAAGAAGAGGCGCCTTCTTGTTTCTTTAAATTGTTAAGTGATTTGTGATGTCAGCACTTAAGACTAATTATTAACACTATTTAAGAGTGTTTCAGCAGTTGGTTATACAGTCTGAAGAAGCCTGATGGTGAAAGTGCTTACTTTGTATGGAATAAAAGATATCTGGTTTTATACTTTGAGTCTATGCGTTCCTGTCGTTGACTATTGAACATTTTTCTGGTTGTTTCCTGTCGAGTATATTAATACTGCCATTCTGTTCCTGTGTACAAGGAAGATTTTGTTAATATATATATATATATATATATATATATATATATATATATATATATATATATATATATATATATATATATATACAGAAAAAAGCTAAATCTATTAATGTATTAAGCTACTTAAAAAGTGAAGTAACACTCATGAGAACTTGCATCAATGCAGAATTCTCCTACAGTTTTAGTATTTCAGGCTACATAGCAGAGAGCACCCTCTAACACTGTTAACAACATTCTGAGGATGACACCAATGCTGTCAATATAGAAAAATGCTTATTCATTGTTGTCATGTTGTCTCAAATAACTGACAGTGAGATATTAGCTGTACCTAATACGAGTAAGATAAATAACTTGTATCTACTAGTAATACAGTATCATGCACCATGGCAACATGGACTGACTATTTCCTTCTGGAGTATTACACAGAAATGTGCTCCTTATGACATGGCATTTGCTGAAATGTTGTCTCATTTAAGTGCTTTACAAGAAATTCAATAAAAAAAATGCAAAGTACATTAATGTAATAAGTATTGCATCTTGCTAGATCTGACAAAGTTGTATACAATTTATACAGACCCCCACCAGGGGCAACAATATCCAAGACCTAGTCATTACCAACCTGAGTGAACTTTGTTCCACAGCTGAAGTCAACTCCTTGTTGCCATGATCCAACCATAAGCCAATCACCCTTGATATCCACATACCGCTATGACCCCCCCGTTAAGGGAACCACGGTAAAAAATTTCTCCAAAGCCTACTTCATACTTCTTAAGACAGAAGAGGTGAACTTCACGACACCCATGCAGATGGACAATACAGTTATGACTGCTGAATCTTATACAAATACACTCCATAAGCACTTACACGACTGTATGGCTGTATGGAGTACTATCCAAAAAAGAACCAAGTCGCTATCCACCAGAAAAAGGAAGCCAATCTGCTGGTCCCCTACCATAAACAAAAGTGCACAACTGAAGGAAGAAACTGTTGCAAAAGAGAGTAAAATCACATGACTGGAGGAGCTCCTCAGCCTGAAGCCTGAAGTTGTGATCCCTTATAAGATCCTCCAAAGCTAGCTACGAAAACCAAATTGCCACTGATTCTAAGGGCAATCACAAAGCATTCTATAGATATGTCAAGAATCTCAATGCAACATGCAGATCTGCTCTGAGTTAGAGCACAACGGCACGAAATTTACAGAATCAAATGATACTGCCAACATCCTGGCAGATAGGTTCAGCGCTAACTTTAACCCCCTCACCTTCTCAAGGGCCCATATGTATACAGGAAGAATGCATAGTCCCTGTAATCACAACTACACAGGTAAAAGCTGCAGTCTCTAAAGCCAAAAACACATCATCCATGGGACCAGACACCGTACCAGGATGCATTGTGCACAAACCTAAGAAACAACTGGCTACCCACCTAAGCACCATGTTCATTCATAGCCTCACATCAAGATTTGTGCCCAATGAATGGTGTACAGCAACAGTTATCCCACTCCACAATGGGGGAGCCACCACTGATACTGGGAACTATCACCCTATTAGCCTCATTAACAAACACATTGGTAACCTCCCAACTTGGGATACCACCAAGTTCGGGTGTGTGAAAGGCAGATCATGCATTCTGAACCTGATCGACTTCTTTGAGGCAGTCACCAAAGCTGTAGATGAGGGTAAGGTGGTTCACACAGCCTATCTTGATCTCGCCAAGGCTTTCAGCACCATCCCCCATTCTGGATTTATAGCTAAACTCAATGAACTAGATATAAATTAATACCTCACGAGATGGGTTGCCAAATGGCTCAGTGACACTGTAAAAGTTGCACACTCCAAATCTGACCTCAAACCAGTGACAAGTGTAGTATCACAAGGTTCAGTCCTGGGACCTGTCCTGTTTGGTGCATATTCCTCTGAAATACAGGCTAACACAAGTCCTCTGGCTAATGAAGTCCACAGATGACAGCAAACTAGGGGCCATAGTTGAGTCTCCAAATAATGTGGACATCCTACAGACAGGCCTCCCTGAGACAGATGCCTGGTGTCAGAGCCATGGCCTCAAGCTCAATGGCAAAAAGTGCATTGTCATCCCCTTTGGTAAAAAATCTGTACCATGAACTAATACATGAGCTGCAGTCTACTTAACAATGAATGTGTGATGAGACCTTGGACAGAGGTGGACAGTAGTCTCTCCTTTGACAGTGACATTGCCACAGTAGTCAGGAAGTCCTTCTGCACAGTACACAGCATCACGAAATGTTTCTCATCCTGGAAAAAAAAGGTCATTGTTCCCCTCTAATCAACACTCTGTAGAACCATTAGAGAGTACAATGGCCCTTTGGAATGTGCGTCACAAGACATCTGCAGCGGCAGGAAAGGACACTGAAGCACCTCCCAAAGAGGATTACTGGACTCAAACAGATGCTCTATTCTGACCATCACCAAAAAGTCCAGGTTTACCCATGTAGCATATCACGATGCAACCATATAGCCAGACTGGAGGCTAAGCTCTCTCAACTCAGTACTGGCATAACCAGTCAGGAGGAGAAGTAAACCACACTCACTACAATTCCAGTCTCACATAGACCTACCACGACAGCAAACCAAACACAAAAACATACTCGGAGGCTCTAAATAAAAATCTGCCTAAGCAGCAGAGACCGCCAAAGCAGACACCCAAGCAACTGCTACCCCAAAACAAAACATGTGCCACACATAGCGCACAAAGCCAGTGTGCTGAACAGTCACAGCCCTTGAGGCTAAACAACACACCGGATACACTTGTCATAGGTGACTCTATCGTCAGACACACTGCCGTCCTACTCACCAGGCTGAACTAGGAGAAGGTCATGGTGAGCTGTCCGTGGGGTGCTAGGATCTGCCACATAACACAAGCACTGAGGTCACTCCAAGGCAAATACAAATATGACTCTGTCATTGTCCATACTGGTGTGAATGACCTGAGACATACCTCCCTGGATTACATGAAAAGAGACATAGAGGAGCTCTCTGAGCATGTAGCCCAGGCCGGTATGACCCTGACCTTGAGTAGCATCTTACCCTCACCAAGAATTATGCCACATTATGAAAACAAGATGATCAAGTGCAACAATTGGCTTAAGTATTGGTGTCATTCAAAGGGGATCCAATGCCTGTCAGCCTGGGATGACATGCTCTACAAGCCACGATGCTTCACTAGGGACGGCTTGCACCTGTCATCCCTGGGCTTTCAGATATTGGCAAAGGCTCTTGCTACCACCATAGTGTCTTTTTGAGGCAAGGCTCAAAAGACAAACCCACCTCCATAGGTATCACAAGGTATAAGAAACTAAGAGTAATGCTACTCAACGCCAGAATATTCATCAAAGATACCCACACCTCCAAGTCGGTGGCACAGCATGAAGCATCAGAAACTATCCATGTGCAACTAACAGTGGGTAAAACTGCCTTCCAGTTTATAGCCTGCTACAGACGACCCTCCCAAACCCAGGAACCACACTCGGCCTTCCTGAGAACACTGGAAAATATTAAGGTCTCTCCAAACACTATTATATTGGGTGACTACAACTACCCAAACATAGACTGGGAGCATTACTCTAGCTCCAAACCCTAGCCCAAAGGTTCCTAGAATTTATAAACTCAAATGCTATGGAACAACTTGTTACCACTCCCACAAGAGGGGAAAACATACTGGACCTGATCATCACCAACATGGGGACTCTATGCTCCAGACCAGAAGTGTATCCCTCACTGGTAAGATCAGCCATAAACTAATCTCACTGGATATTCACATCCCAACCCCAGCCCCTGCCCAGAAAACCACAGTGAAAAACTTCTCTAAAGCAAATTTCACACTCCTCAAAAATGAGGTGGAATCCTTTAAAGCTTCCGGGCCTGTGGAAAATATGGCCCAGACCGCAGAATTCTTTATAAACGCATTCTATTAAACACCTTCAGGAATGCATGGATCATGCAATCCCAAATAAAACCAAGACCCAATCCTCCAAAGGCAGACGTCCTGTCTGGTGGACCACAGCCATAAACAAACATATACATTTGAAGGGCGAAGCTACTACATGATAGAGCAAAATCCCAAAAATGGCATATCTGATCAATATTATCCAAAAACTACAGGCACTCATAAAATCGTCTAAGGCCAGCTTAGAGAGAAAAATTGCACAGGACACTAAGGATAATCACAAGGCTTTCTTTAGTTATGTTAGGAATCTAGGTGGGAATTCCCAGATATGCACAGAATTAGTCCAAAATGACAAAAAATACACCAAACCCACAGACATTGCCAACATCCTAGCTGACAGGTTCAGCGCAAACTCCCCCCCCCCCCACCAAAAGGGCAAATATCAATCCCAGTAGAGTGCTGCTCCCCTGATATCTCAGATGCTCAGGTAAGAGCCACCCTCTCCAAAGCAAAAAACAGAGCATCAATGGGACCAGACGGAGTCCTGGGCTCCATCCTACATGAACTCCAAGAAGAACTAAACCCAAACATAAAACTACTGTTCAATCTCAGCCTTACTACAGGATATGTACACAAAGAGTGGCATACATCAGCAGTGGTCCCTCTCCAGAAAGGTGGTGCCTCAACGGATCCTGGAAACTATCGCCCCATAATATTGACAAGTTTGGTCTGCCAAGCTATGAAAAGGATCATCATGGACCTCATAAATAAAGATATTGGGGACCTACAGACACTGGATCCTACCCAGTTCGGCTTTGTTAAGGGCAGATCCTGCCTCTTAAACCTCGTCAATTTCTTTGAAACAGTCACCAAGGCCATTGACGAGGGGAAGGTGGTCCACACAGCCTACCTGGACCTCGCAAAAGCCTTCGATACAATACCCCACTCAGGCATTATAGATAAGCTCACCAGCTTAAATATAAACCCCTATGTCACTAGATGGGTTGCAAACTGGCTCAAGGACAGAACCCACATGGTTAGAATTGCTGGAGCCATGTCACACTCCAAACCAGTTACAAGTGGCGTCCCACAAGGTTCAGTCCTGGGACCTCTCTTGTTTGGTAGATATTTCTCGGAGGTACAGGCCAACACGGAAGGACTGTGGCTGACTAAGTTCGCAGATAACTGCAAACTGGGCGCCATAATCGACTCTCCAGCCGACACAAGCATCCTCCTATAGGGCCTCATAGAAACAGACAACTGGTGCCAGAGCCATGGCCTCAAGCTAAACGGCAAAAAGTGCATAGTCATCCCCTTTGGCAAAAACAAAGTGCCCACAAATTACCACATAGGTGTTTATCCATTAAGTGCGGAAGAAGTAATTAGGGACCTGGGGACCCAAGTTGATAGCAATTTCTCATTTGACAACCACGTGGCCAAAGTGGTTAGAAAAACATTTTATATAGCCCACCTAAACATGAAGGGATTCACATCTAGATCAGGGGAGGTCATCGTGCCTCTTTACTCATCCCTCATCAAGCCCATAATTGAGTATAATGCCCCTTTTGGGATGTACCTTGCCAGACACCTGCAGCAACTGGAAATACCCCAAAAGTACCTCACCAAGAGGATCAAAGGGCTCAAACAGATGCCATAGGCTGCCTGGTTAAAGAAACTGCAGCTCTACTCAGTGGCATACCGCCTGCTCAGAGGCGATCTGTGCCTGACGTATAAAGCCATGTCAAACACGGGATTAAAGGACATGCTGCACCTCAGAAAATCCAAATCCCATCGAGCTACGCGGTCGAGAGACTTGAACCTCAGCACTGAAATAAATAGGACATGCTGGAGGGACAGATTCATAACCCAGAGGCTCCCTTCACTCCGGAATAAAATCCCAGTCCAGGTTAGGCAGAGTCCCTCATTGACTCTCTTCAAGAGGAATCTTGATGAGTGGATGGGGGGATTGTAGGTTTACCCCGGGTATCACTTCTGTGTCACTGTTAGACAGAGGCACAGTATACTGACCTTGAAAAAGGGCATAGCAACATTAATTTAAAATGGGTGGCCAAAGCGAAACACACTCTGGCTAGGCTTATAAATGCCCTAGGGCAGATAGCCTAGTATGAACCTATGAACCTACTCTGAAATGTTCTGTGCCTAACATATAAAGCTATGTCAAACCCAGAGCTGTTGGACATGCTACACCTAAGAAAATCCCAATCCCTATTAGCTTCACACTCTAGGGACCGAAACCTGCTCACCACAATAAACAGAACATGCTGGAGGAATACATTACTGTCACAGAGACTTACCATACTCTGGAACAGGCTACCCATCTATGTCAAGCAAAGTTCCTCATTAGTACTCATCAAGAACAATCTTGATGAGTGGATGGGAAATAGGAAGTACACACCAGTGATCACTTCTGTGTCTCTGCTCGACAGTGCTACATGAAAATAACTTTCTTAGGTGCCGTAAGCCAGGGAACCTTGTTGGCTAGGCTTACGTAGGCACCTGGGCCAATAGCCTAGTACCTATCTATGAACCTTCAAGAGGTAGTATATATACATATATTTACAGCGGAAGACACAGTTTCAGCAGATGTACAATTAACTGTGTGTCTGTGTGTGTGTGTGTGTGTCAGGTTGTGTGTGATTTAAATGATGTCATCTGAAATTGTAATTTTGCTGTTAAAATGGCAAATATATGAAAGAAAATAATGGACGCAGGATAAGTTGACTGCCTGTGACATTGTTGTGTAAGACAGTGCCTACTCCTTGAAGTTTTCAGTGTAGAACAAAATCAGATATGATTGAGTCAAACAGCCATATGCCACTAAGTACAAACAATCTGTGCTAAAGTGTAATTTGCATAAGTGATATTCATAACACTTTTGTAGTTCTGACTCGACTGGGGAAATGGTGAGAGAATGGGGAAGACAAACTACTCTGTCACCTCTAATTGTTGAGACAAAGAAAGTACAAACCCACAACAAAGGAGGGGTTGCTGATGTGAAAAGAAGCAGACAGCCTTTGCTGCTGTCAAGGTAATTGTGCAGAGGAGGATGAAAATCCATAACAATGGGAAATGGCATCTCAAAGGAACAAAATGAAGTTGTTTATATGTGAGCTTAATATTTCAAAGGGTTAAGATGGAATTCCATAACAAAGAAGGGTGAGGTGATAAGCACAAATTACACAGTAACCTACTCAGTGTGTGAAGCACTAGTTGAGTGTCTGTTTTTCAACTCCTGACATCACATGGATAAACTGCCAAGTCCTCAAACCTCAGAAAGAAAATTATAAAATACTTTGATAATTTGATGATTTGTTGAGACAGATGTCTATATATTAATGACAGTATGGAATAGCGAAGTTAGATATGCCAATATTAACTGAAAAGTGGTTGAGAGGGAATAGTCAAAGGATATGTATAGGTAGACCACAGCAGCCAGCTAGACTGATGGGTGCTGACCCATACTGATGGGCCAACAATGGGATTATAAGCTAGAGCTAAAACATATGTAGTATACAGTAATAGTGGGGGGGATTCTAGTAATAACCCGAAAAAGGAATTCTTTAACTGATTGCCTATATAATGAAGGG
>NC_056731.1:555364218-555381467 GCF_019279795.1 Protopterus annectens
GGGCTTTTGCTTTTGGGGCGGGGGTATGATTTTAAAAATAGGGTTTTTTTTGAGTTTGTGTGTACTTGCAGTAAAGGATTTTCAGTGAACATGAGGCATTTGTAAAACTGCCATAAGGATGCCCGTGGAGATGTAGCTGCCATAGAGAATACTATGTGAAATTGTGTAACCATAGAGTTATGTAAATGAGGAATACCCAGATAATCAAACTGATATGTGCAGAAACATATACATAAATGAACTACACCAGCATCTTCCACAGCAGTTTCAAATGATTGAATAAAAGCTGTGTGAGATATAGATTGGTTTTGCCAGTAGGTGAATGCATTGCACATTGTGTATGCCTTTTTGTTATTGGTGATGTGACCGTGGAGTTGCTGTATCTAATTTAAAAAAGGGTGATGGGAGCAACATGGGTTAACCTTTGTTGATCTATGCCTTCATTTTGACACATTACTGCTTTTATCAGTATATATCTCACACCATGCCTTGACTTTGCAAAGGCTTTTCACACAATCCCACTTTCAGGCATTAACAATCACCTTTTCAAACTGAATGTAGACCCCCTTCGTTGTAAAATTGGGTTGCCAACTAGTTGACCATCTGGGTGCACACTATCAATTTGGGTGGCTGTACAAGAAACAACAGAATTTTTAAAAGACAGATGCCACAGGGGTCATTGATGGGCCCCCTAATCATCATGTAAATACTTTGAGGTTCAGGACAAAACTACAGGGTTGTAGCAGACCAAGTTGGCAGACAATTGCAAAGTAAGTGAATTCAGTAAATACAACAATGCTCTCTGCAGAATATGGCATAGTCTCCGTTTTGTACTTACATACTGTTCATAGACAAAGCTGACACTTCCCTTCATTTGTAATTTTCTCTTGGCAACTGTGTTTTTTATTTCTTTATTATGTTTTCCTGTTGATGCCATGTTGTACTGTTTTTCATTGAAATGACTATTCGCAAATTGACTATTGCTTTCTAATATTTTTTGCTTTTGTCTTTGGTAAATTAACTATAGCCATTTTCCTTGGGTCTCCACTGAAAGTGAGCCTCTGACATAGTTGGACCTTCATGGTTAACAATTGTGTCACGTATATAAATAAATCAGATATACAATATCTAAAGATAGATATAGCTATAGATATGCAGATACTCACTTTCACATATGGCCATATGTCTCGATATCTATATTGAAATGTAAACAAATATATAGGTATTCTATACACATATATAGATGGACAAATACATACATGTAGTAATATATATATATATATATATATATATATATATAAAATATATATATATATATATATATATATATATGTATGTATATATAATATATATATATATATATATGTATATGTATATGTCTATATATATTTTTATATATATATACACATTATATACAGAAAAAGTTAAATCTATTAATGTATTAAGCTACTTAAAAAGTGAAGTAACACTCATGAGAACTTGAGTCAACGCAAATTTCTCCAACAGTTTAGGTATTGCAGACTACATAGCAGAGCGCACCCTCTAACACTGTTAACAACATTTTGAGGATGACACCAATGCTGTCAATATAGAAAAATGCTTATTCATTGTTGTCATGTTGTCTCAAATAACTGATAGTGAGATATTAGTTGTACATAATACGAGTAAGATAAATAACTTGTATCTACTAGTAATACGGTATCATGCACCAATGCAACATAGGTTCATAGGTAGATACTAGGCTATCTGCCCTAGGGCATTTATAAGCCTAGCCATAGTGTATTTGGCTTCCGCCTCCCTATTAGATTAGCCTACTGTGCCTCTGTAAAGTAGGTCACAGAAGGTACCCTTTTAAGATTAGTTTACTGTGCCTCTGTCTAGCAGGGACACTGGGAGATCCCAGGGGTGGTGCGATTTCCCATCCACGTGTCCAAATTTCGCTTGAAGAGGGTCAGCGAGGAGCTATGTCTAACATGAACTGGGATTCTATTCCAGAGTGAGGGGAGCCTCTGGGAAATGAATCTGTCCCTCCAGCATGTCCTATTTATTTTTGTGCTGAGGTTTAGGTCCCTGGAGCGTGTAGCTCTAAGGGACTTGGATTTTTTGAGGTGGAGCATGTCCATTAATTCTGGGTTTGACATGGCTTTGTACGTCAGGCATAGATCGCCTCTGAGTAGGCGGTAAGCAACTGAGTAGAGCTGGAGTTTCTTTAGTCGAGCTGCGTAAGACATCTGTTTGTAGGCCATGATCCTCTTGGTGAGGTACTTTTGGGGTCTCTACAGTTGCTGCAGGTGTCAGGTAAGGTACATCCCAAAAGGGACATTGTATTCAATTATGGGCCTGATGAGTGACGAGTCGAGGGGCACAATGACCTCTCTTGATCTAGATGCGAACCCTTTCGTGATAAGCTGGGCTATATAGAAGGTCTTTC
Organism: Protopterus annectens; assembly: GCF_019279795.1. Classification (NCBI taxonomy): domain Eukaryota; kingdom Metazoa; phylum Chordata; order Ceratodontiformes; family Protopteridae; genus Protopterus; species Protopterus annectens. The sequence goes on from NC_056731.1 coordinate 555,366,650, forward strand.
TAACCACTTTGGCAACGTGATTATCAAAGGAGAGATTACTATCTACGTTGGTCCCCAAATCTCTAATTACTTCTTCCGTACTTAATGGATTACCACCTATGTGGTAATTTGTGGGCAACTTGTTTTTCCCAAAGGGGATGACTATGCACTTTTTAGCATTTAGCTTGAGGCCATGGCTCTGGCACCAAGCATCCGTCTCTGTGAGACCCTTTTGGAGGATGCTTGTGTCAGCTGGAGATTCGATTATGGCCCCCAGTTTGCAGTCATCTGTGAACTTTGTCAGCCATAATCCCCCTGTGTTAGCTTGAACCTCAGAGAAGTATATACCGAACAAGAGAGGTCCCATAACTGAGCTCTGTGGGATGCCACTTGTAACTGGTTTGGATTCGGACATGGCACCTGTGATTCTGACTATGTGGGTTCTATCTCTGAGCCAGTTTGCAACCCATCTTGTGATATAGGGGTTGATATTTAAGCTGGTAAGCTTATTTATGATACCCAAGTGGGGTATTGTGTCGATGGCTTTTGCGAGGTCCAGGTAGGCTGTGTGGACTACCTTGCCCTCATCTATGGCTTTGGTAACTGTTTCAAAGAAATCAACTAGGTTTAAGAGGCAAGATCTGCCCTTAACAAAGCCAAATTGGGTAGGGTCCAGTGTCTGGAGGCTCCCAATGTCTTTGTTTATGAGTTCCATGATAATACGCTCCATAGCTTTACAGACCAGACTAGTCAGGTTTATGGGGTGATAGTTTCCGGGGTCCGTTGTGGCACCACCTTTGTGGAGTGGGACCACTGTAGCTGTATGCCATTCATTGGGTACATATCCTGTAGTAAGGCTAAGTTTGAACAGTGACTTAATGTGAGGGTTCAGTTCTTCTTGGAGCTCATGTAAGACACAGCCTGGGACACCGACCGGTCCCATAGATGCTGTGTTTGTTGCTTTGGAGAGGGCAGCTTTCACCTGTGGATCTGTGATGTCAGGGAGGTTACATTTAGTTGGGATAGGCATTTGCTCCTTTGGGGGGGAAGGGGGGGAGAAGTTTGCGCTAAATCTGTCTGCCAGGATATTGGCTATGTCTGTAGGTTCGGTATATTTTTTACCATTATGCAACAATTCAGAGCATTGTTCCCCTCTAATCAACACTCTATAGAACCATTATAGAGTACAATGGCCCTTTTGGAATGTGCCTCACAAGACATCTGCAGCAGCTGGAAAGGACACTGAAGCACCTCACAAAGAGGATTACTGGCCTCAAACAGATGCCCTATTCTGACCGTCACCAAAAAGTCCAGCTTTACCCCATAGCATATCGGCTACTCTGAATTGATCTGTGCCTAACATATAAAGCTATGTCAAACCCAGAGCTGTTGGACATGCTACACCTAAGGAAATCCCAATCCCTACGAGCTACATTTATTTTATTTTATTTTACTTATTTTACATTTGTTAACCGGGGGTGTCTGACTAAGCCAAAAGGCCCTTTTTCAGCAGAGGCCCGGGGAGAAAAGCTCCACAAAGAAAAATTACAGACACATTTAGTTATTTAGACATAATCAGTATACACACAAATTACAAGAGACATGTTTTTACAGTGGTATGCGGCACAAACAGTTACAGTGGAGAGAACAATCAAAAGATATTAATTTTAAAAATAAAGGTAAGTAATAGATTTGTGGTGTACAGCTGAACTTTGGAATGTAGGTAGAATACATACATAGTACACAGGTACAGTACATACATTGTAGATTAGCCAGTGTTTGTGAGTAAGATTGAAAAACTATTATAAATTGCTCTAGATTTAGTATGCATATGTTATCCGCTTTCACTAGCCTGGGGAGCAATCATGGCACTGCCAACTTTCCTTGAGATGTTGCCTGATGAGGTCTTTAAAGGAGGCTTTGGATGATGTGTTTTGAATGCTTGTAGGGACAGAGTTCCATTTTTTAGCCACTGAACTACTATATAGTGCATCTCCAAAGCTATTGTAGCTGTTGGTGACTTCTAGTAGTAGTTTGCTTGATGATCTAAGATGCCTTTTGGGTGAGTGATGTTGTACTGGGTTTTTGAGGGCAGGACACTTATTGGGGAGGTAATAGATAGAATGACAGAGGCAGAGCTGATTGTAGGTTAGGAGGTTGGGCAGTTCAAGCCAGTGGAGCTGTCTCAAAGCAGTACAGTGATGAGTTCTATATGAGCAATTTGCAGCAAAATGGGCAATTCTGTTATAGCAAGCTTCCATTTTGCTTAGTTCAGTTTTGTTGAGATTAGTCAGAATGGGAGATGCATAGAGTAGGGTGGATAGAAGTTGGGAGCAAGCAATGGCTGATCTTGTGTTGTTGGTAAGAAATGGTTTGATACGGTAGAGTGACCCCAGTTTGGCATGTACTTTTTTAATAGTTAAGTTCAGATGACTACCAAATTTTAGGTGGGAGTCTATGGTTATTCCCAATAGCTTAGCCTGTGCCACTGGAGCAATTGGAGTAGCATTTGTGGAGTAGATAGTGAATTGACTGTTAGTGTTTTTGACAAGTTAGAACTGGTTATAATCATAAGCTGAGTTTTCTTTGGATTGAGGATAAGTTGGGCTTTGGTAAGGTAGTTTTCAATGTCAGAGAGTTGTTTGCAGGAGGGTGGGAATGTTTTGTGCAGCACAGATTAAGGTAGTGTCATCTGCATACTGAATTATAGATGCATGCTGTGTGGAGGTGTGGAGGTCATTTGTGAAGACTGTGAATAGTAGTGGTCCTAAGATAGAACCCTGTGGGACTCCTATAGTTATGAGCAGCTGAAGAGAGAGAGAATTTTCCCATTTCACAGCTTGGTACCTGTCAGTTAAGTAGCTTTGGAACCAGGTAAGAGTGGAATTAGATAGATGATATTGGTTTAGTTTGTTTAGCAGGATTTGGTGTGAGACTGTGTCAAATGCTTTGGACATATCCAAAAAAAGAGTTGACACTTGCAGGCCTTCATTTTTGAGATGGTTTACTGTGTCTGTGAAGCAGAGGAGAGCTGTAGTGGTACTATGGGCAGGTCTGAAACCATGCTGAGTAGGTGACAGGATGTTGCAGTCTAGGAGATAGTTTAGCATCTGGGTATGGATGCATTTTTCTAGGATTTTGGCCAGGGGGGAGAGTAAAGCAATGGGTCTGTAGTTATTAAGTTCAGTGGAGGTCCCGCCTACATGCTCTAGGGACCAAAACCTGGTCACCACAATAAACAGAACATGCTGGAGGAATACATTACTGTCACAGAGACTTCCCAATACTCTGGTACAGGCTACCCATCTATGTCAAGCAAAGTTCCTCATTAGCACTCTTCAAGAAAAATCTTGATGAGTGGATGGGAAATAGGAAATACACAACAGTGATCACTTCTGTGTCTCTGCTCGACAGTGCCACATGAAAATAACTTTCTTGGGTGGTGTAAGCCAGGGAACCTTGTTGGCTAGGCTTACGTAGGCCCCTGGGCCAATAACCTAATACCTACCTATGAACCTAAGAACCTTCAAGAGGTAGTATATATACATATATTCACACCGGAAGACACAGTTTCAGCAGATATACAATTGACTTACTGTGTGTGTGTGTGTGTGTGTGTGTGTGTGTGTGTGTGTGTGTGTGTGTGTGTGTGTGTGTGTGTGTGTGTGTGTGTGTGTGTGTGTGCGTGTGATTTAAATGATGTCATCTGAAATTGTAATTTTGCTGTTAAAATGGCAAATATATGAAAGAAAATAATGGACGCAGGATAAGTTGACTGCCTGTGACATTGTTGTGTAAGACAGTGCCTGCTCCTTGAATTTTTCAGTGTAGAACAAAATCAGATATGATTGCGTCAAACAGCCATATGCCACTAAGTACAAACAGTCTGTGCTAAAGTGTACTTTGCATAAGTGCTATTCATAACACTTTTGTAGTTCTGACTCGACTGGGGAAATGGTGATAGAATGGGGAAGACAAACTAGTCTGATGTCACCTCTAATTGTTGAGACAAAGAAAGTACAAACCCATAACAAAGGAGGGGTTGCTGATGTGAAAAGAAGTAGACAGCCTTGGCTGCTGTCAAGGTAATTGTGCAGACGAGGATGAAAACCCATAACAATGGGAAATGGCAATCTCAAAGGGACAAAATGAAGTTGTTTATATGCGAGTTTAATATTTCAAAGGGTTAAGGTGGAATTCCATAACAAAGGAGGGTGAGGTGATAAGCACAAATTACACAGTAACATACTCAAAGTGTGTGAAGCACTAGTTGAGTGTCTGTTTTTCAACTCCTGACATCACATGGATAAACTGCCAAGCCCTCAAACCTCAGAAAGAAAATGATAAAATACTTTGATAATTTGATATGTTGAGACGAGATGTCTATGTATTAATGACAGTATGGAATACCGAAGATAGATATGCCTATATTAACTGAAAAGTGGTTGAGAGGGAATAGTCAAGGGATATGTATAGGTAGACCCCAGCAGCATGCTAGACCGATGGGTACTGCCCCATACTAATGGGCCAGCAATGGGATTATAATAAGCAAGAGCTAAAACATATGTAGTAACAGTAATACTAGGGGGGATTCTAGTAATTACCCGAAAAAGAAATTCTTTAACTGATTGCCTATATAATGAAGGGACACTCAGCACTGACAAAGTATATGATGATAAAGGTTACAAAATGCTAAGTCCACGTAACAGATGTATATGTTAGTAAGCTTTGTACCACGTGAAAATCCATCAGTTAGAACTGCAGAGGAAAAAACTTTGTGATACTATGTTATGCATGGATCCTGTGTCAGTCCAGACTAACTCCTTGTTTACTCTCACATGCTATCTAGTACTATATGCATTTTGTATTGCTCAGAACTATTAGTTGTAATGTACAATTTTTTTATTTTTTGAACAATGATAGAGTGTAAATCTTTCTGCCCAGTATGGTGATGGCAGATTCCTCAGCAGGACTCATCACATATGGTGGAAGTGAGAATTTTAATTAAGGGGTAGATTTTATTTTATGCCATTATTGCCTTGTTTTACACCTGGAAAGTACACTAGGTCTGAAATACCCCATTTTAAGTGGATGCACATGTAGAAAAGCTCTGACAACAAAATACATACAGAAACAATTAAACATTAATTGTGAAAGATATTGGAATAGTGATTAACATAGTGATTTAAGTAATATAGAAAGAATACATAAATAAAACCAGGAATTGTATTTATTTGTTTACCGTAATATAAACATACTTCATAAAAAAAAAACAGGAATTGACTTGGTTTGTTTACAGTAATAGACACAGAAGACATAGAAAAAAACAGAATTTTAGTAAGTTGAAAGATGAATTCAGCAGAGAGGTATAAGCAGAGATATCTATATCAGCATTATACTAGTGTCAATAAGTAATTGTAAAAAAAGTAACATATATGGAGAAAGTATCATCAGGCTGTAGTAACCAACAGCGTAGGAGTTTAGTTATCCTATAAGGAGACGGAAGAGTTGAGGTTGCAGAGCAGGTACATAGGACGGAAGAGTTGAGATGATTTCTTACTGTTAGTTATGATGGTGGTGGCGCTGCCTGGGTTTCTTATATAAGGTGGAAGTGATTTCCATACTTTTACTATTGTATTCCAGCACAAAGGAGGGCTCGCTGAAGTGAAAGGCAGAAGACAGCCTTGTCTCAGAGCAAGATAATTTTGCACTGGATGTTGGAAATACATAACATACATATAGATATACACACACACACACACACACACACACATATATATATATATATATATATATATATATATATATATATATATGGCTCTACTTCATTTGCCCTAACTTCCAACTGACTGACACACATTACACTGAGACCAAATGACTGACATTTCATTTTACTGACACTTGATTTCACTGACATTTAATTTGACTGACAATTAGTAGTGCCCTTACAGGCCTAGCCTGATCTGCACTTATTGCCACAATCAGACATTAATGCCCTTGTCCATGCAGATCACCGGTGGAACACCTTCAGGTGGAATTGACAGCTACCGATCCAATCGACATGATTGAGTTTCAAGATGGCCCACGAGGTGCTCTATTGAACATTAAGCTGTAGTCGGTTGCAATATTGTGTTAAACACTTATATGAAAATTTGTTCCTCCAGCATGATCTCTAAATGTTACATATGAGGTTACATTGTTTAGAACAAGTAGCCATTGTACCATTTGACTAGGCAATATGCAACATTACCAATAAAGCACAGTCAGGGATTGCATTACATGTAAGGCAGACATCACCTCTGACTGATCGTATGAATCAGGCTGAAGTGACAATGACAAAACACGATACACGCAGGTAAGATAAGGAAGAACTTACAATTTACTGGTGTGTAACCATTGTGGTCTATCCAGTTGCTGCAGGTGCTTGGAAAGGTACATGACAGAATGGGTGTTGTACGTAATTAGTAGCCTAATGAGTAAATAAAACAGGGCAGCTAGAAATTTGTTTATTGGTTTGGTAGGCTATGAAGATATTAATGAGATGCGCAATATATAATTGCTTTCTTAATACTGTGGAGGCATGGTGATGAAAAGTAGGATTGCTGGCAACACATGGGCTTAGGTTTCTCAACATTTATTCTGGATATAGGGTGTTGCTATTGCTATGGTAATTAGCAGGAACAAGGCTGTTACCAAATTTGATGAAAACTCAATTATTTTGATTGACCTTTGAACCCACCATTTTTGTGTGTAAGAGCCTAATGTAGGATGTGGACATGATTTGCAGATTCTGTGACCACTGGCAATGCTTCAATCATTAGCAAGATTTTGTCAGGCACAAGTCTTTATTTGTTTGTTTGCACATTGAAGAATTAGATGTCAAACATTCAATGTCCCTGGACTGTTCACAGAGGAATAACATTGGGTACAGGTCTATTGTTGTAGGTCGATTGCCATATGTAGATCCGAAGTGTTGAACATGTGAACCAGTTATCGACTAGTCTAATGATGTAATGTTTTGCACATAGCTTGGCAAGTTTGTCAATAATCCCAATGTGGGGTATACTGTAAAACACCTTGACTAAGTCTCTGTCTGATGAATGCACAGATTTCCCCTCAGCCGTGGCACTGGTAACTGTCTTGTTGAAGTCGAGCAAGTTTGAGATGCATGATCCGTCTTTGTCAAATACAAACTGAGTTAGTTCATGTGTTTCAGATTACATATATCTTTGTGAATAAGGTACATGAAAGTCAGTGCCATGGACTTGAGGATGAGGCAAGACAGGCTAATAGCTGGTTAGTTCACAGTGTTCGTGGAAGCACCATTTTTCTCTAACGCAATAATAATGGCTGTTTTGCATTCTGCAACGACCAAGCCTGTGCTTATACTCAGATAGAAAATTACTCCCAATGCCCAATGTTGTTGCTAAGTCTTATTGGATAACTTGTGTGGTGCAGGCTGGGATGTTAAGAAGTCCCATTCATACTGTGTGCCAGAACTTATAGAGAGCATTAATGAACTGATCTTTATTGAGTCAAGGTCGGGGCTAGGTGGTATGCATGTGTAGGGTTGTATGTGGCTTTGAAAAGTGAGTGAAGTGTTCACAGAACTTGGCAGCCATCAGGTTAGCTATGTACAGCGGTTCAGTAAATGTGTTATCAGCTACCATCTCTGAAATCAGACATGGGCATTCCCATGAAGGTTATAGGTATAAATAAAGAACTGCAAATGGTTGACTATAGTTAAGGAAGCAAATTTGCAAAGATTCATAGTGTTGGAATAATTTACAACAAGTCTTATTTGCTGGGTTAAGATGATGATGGATAGTTTATAGTGTATATCTCATTCACTCTTACTGAATTACATCAGTTTCTTCCTTTGAGTGTACATCCTGCTAATGCAAGTGGAGTACCAGGCATGTTGCCTTTTTCTTGAGTAACTTGTTGAGGCCCTATGAGGTACGCTGGAGTGAATGCATTGGTACAGCTCTTTGGATAGGATCATAGGTTCATAGTTCATAGGTTCATAGGTTCATACTAGGCTATCTGCCCAAGGGCATTTATAAGCCTAGCCCAGAGTTTTGTGGCTTTCGCCACTCCTTTAGTTTGAAGGAAACTATGCCCATTATTTTGCTGTGCCTCTGTCAAGCAGTGACACTGAGGTAATCCCTGGGGTATATCTGCGATCTCCCATCCATTGGTCAAGATTTCTCTTGAACAAGGCCAGCAGTGCTCTGCCTCACATGTACCGGGATTTTGTTCCACAGCATAGGGAGTCTCTGGGTGATGAATCTGTCCCTCCAGCATGTCCTATTAATAACCATGTCAAGGTTTAAGTCTCCCGCCCTTGTAGTTCTGAGGGATCTAGATTTTTGAGGTGAAGCATGTTCATCAAATCTGGGTTTGACATGGCCTTGTATGTCAGGCACAGGTCACCTCTGAGCAAGCGGTAAGTGACTGAATAGAGCTGGAGTTCTTTCAGTCGGGCAGCATAAGACATATTTTTGAGACCCTTTATCCTTTTGGTGAGGAACTTTTGGGGCCTTTCCAGCTGCTGCAGGTGTCGGGTCAGATACATTCCGAATGGGGCATTGTACTCAATCATTGGTCTGATGAGTGATGAGTACAGGGGGATGATGACCTCCCTTGATCTAGATGTGAATTCCTTCATGATCAGGTGGGCAATGTAGAAGGTCTTCCTAACTACTTTAGCAACGTGAGTGTCAAACGAAAGGTTACTGTCAACCTGGGTCCCCAGATCCCTGATAAAGCATTGTTGTACAAATCAGCATAGTTGCTAGTACCATGCAAGGAGAAAGGTGCAGAGAAGCTATTATTAGCAGCCCATAAGAGATTATAATTTGTTTTGGAGATGTTATTGAAATCATTCATTGCAAGGGATGGTAGGTCACATTTGATAGTTACTTCAATTGATGTTGATTTGCTGTCATTCATCAACGTGGAAAAACGGACAGTGGGAGTGATATAGTGGTCCCCAATATAGCTAAGTAGTACTGCATGGATGTTGGCAACCGTTGTGGTGGTGTCAAAAGGCTGGTTCGGAGTACTGGAGTTAACTGATTTGAGGATTGTTTTGAGCAAGTGATTGTGAGCATGACTAATTAACACAGCTAAAGGATGGGTAGTTATGTTGATAAACTGAAATAAGTCTCAATCGGTAGAGTCGGTGTGCAGATTCATGTGGTGGGGTCCTACACTGGTCAATGAGTTGAAGCCGTGTCCTACCAACAGTTAATTACACCAGAAGTGTATCCATGGAATAATGCTGTGGGACCAGTTAGGAGATGTATTCATTTGTAATGTGAATTTGTACACTGCCTATTCTGTGTTTTGACATCTTCAGTTTGTGGTCAGAAGGTGTGGTACGGGGCGAAAATGGGTATGGCTTGGGTTTTTCCAAATTTCTTTGCACCAGGTGTCTGTGACTGCTGAAATGTCTGCATCGTGCTAGGTGCAGACTGCTTCCAATGAGTCCAGTAAGCTGTTAAGACTGCTACTGTTTAGCTACATGAAGCTGCGGTTGTTTAAATGATTCAATTAATTGTGCAATAGATGAAATGACAGCAAAATCTCTACCCTTCGCTGTATATATACATCTATATAGATGTATATCTTTCTCTCTATATACATTTATATATATATATATATATATATATATATATATATATATATACATATATAAATGACAGTCTAAACAATATGTGGAGAAACAGACAAACAAATGCAGTACAGCAACATCTGCAGCAGCAGGTTCAGCTGTTTGAAGAAAAGCTGTGGCAGATATATATTGGTTATTGCAGTCTCAGAATGCATAGCACAAGGTACCATGTTATACCATGCCTTTTATGATCAGTAATGTGATTGTGTAGAAGGTGTATCTGAATTAGTAATTTTTTTGGGAACAACACACTGTTGAACTTTTCAGATCACTATCCTCGTTTTGACAGACACATGAAAAACAGCGACTTCTTGGTCAGTCGAGATAAGGTCTTATGTATGGCTCTGTGTCTGTCTATCTGTGTATTAAAATATATATAAATATTTAAGTATATGTGTATTAATATATCTATCTATATATATATATATATATATATATATATATATATATATATATATATATATATATATATATATATATATAGGTTCATAGGTTCATAGGTTTATACTAGGCTATGTGGCCTAAGGCATTTATAAGCCTAGCCCAAAGTTTTGTGGCTTACGCCACCCCTTATATGAAAAATATTGTACCCATTAGTTTGTTGTGCCTCTGTCCAGCAGTGACACAGAGATGATTCCTGGGGTAAACCTACGATCTCCCATCCACAGGTCAAGATTTCTCTTGAACAGAGCCAGCGAGGTGCTCTGCCTCACATGGACCGGGATTTTATTCCACAGCATAGGGAGTCTCTGAGTGATAAATCTATCCCTCCAGCACATCCTATTTATATCTGTGCTAAGGTTTAAGTCGCTTGCTCTAGTGGTTTTGTTGGATTTGGATTTTTGAGGTGGAGCATGTCCATTAATTCGGGTTGGACATGGCCTTGTATGTCAGGCACATGTCACCTCTGCGCAATTGGTATGCGGCTGAATAGAGCTGGAGTTTCTTCAATCTGGCAGCATATGACAGATTTTGGAGTCCCTTTATCCTTTTGGGGAGGAACTTTGGGGTCTCTCCAATTGCTGCAGATGTCGGGTGAGATACATCCCGAATGGGGCATTGTACTCGATCATTGGTCTGATAAGTGAAGAGTACAGGGAACAATGACCTCACTAGATCTGGATGTGAATCCCTTCATGATCAAGTGGGCAATGTAGAAGGTCTTTCTAACCACTTTAGCAATGTGAGTGTCAAAAGAAAGGCCACTGTCAACCTGGGTCCCCAGGTCCCTGATAACCTCTTCTGTGCTTAGTGGATTGCCACCTATATGGTAGCTTGGGGTTACCTTGTTTTTCCCGAAGGGTATGACTATACATTTTTTGGCGTTTAACTTCAGGCCATGGCTCTGGCACCAGCTATCTGTTTCCGTGAGTCCCTTCTGAAGGATATCCATGTCCGATGCACTTTCCACTATGGCGCCCAGTTTGCAGTCGTCTGCAAACTTTGTCAGCCAAAGTCCTCCCATGTTGGCCTGTACATCTGAGAAGTAGATGCCGAACAATAGGGGCCAAGGACCGAGCCCTGTGGGACACCACTTGTGACTGGCTTGGAGTCTGACATAGCGCCAGCAACTCTAACCCTGTGGGTTCTGTCCTTAAGCCAGTTTGCAACCCATCTTGTGACATATGGGTTTACATTTAAGCTGGTAAGTTTTTCTACAATACCCGAGTGGGGTATTGTGTCAGCCTTTGCAAGGTCAAGGTAGGCTGTATGGACTGCCTTTCCCTCATCAATGGCCTTGGTGACTGTTTCAAGAAGTCGACCAAGTTCAAAAGGCATGATCTGCCCTTGACAAGCCAAACTGGGTCGGGTCCAATGTCTGCAAGTCCCCTATATCTTTGTTTATGAGCTCCATTATGATCCTCTCCATAGCTTTGCAGACTAGACTTGTTAAGCTTATGGGGTAATTACCAGGGTCCGTGAGGCACTGCCTTTGTGGAGTGGGACCACAGTTGCCGTACGCCACTCCTTGGGCACGTATCCTGTGGTAAGGATTAAACAGCTGCCTTATATGCGGGTTTAATTCCTCATTTAGCTCGTGTAGCACACAGCCGGGACACCATCCGGTCCCATTGATGCTGTGTTTTAGCTTTAGAGAGAGCAGCTTTCACCTGCGCATTTGAGATGTCTGGGAGGCTACACTCCGCTGGGATAGTTATCTCTCCTTTAGGGGAGAGGGGTGAAGTTTGCACTGAACCTGTCTGCCAGTATGTTGGCAATGTCTGTGGGTTCAGTGATTTTTGTATCATTTTGGACTAATTCTGAGCATATCTGGGAGTTTCCACCCAGGTTCCTAACATAGCTGAAAAAGGCCTTATGATTGTCCTTTGAATCCATGGCAATTTTTCTCTCAAAATTGGCCTTAGTTGATTTTATGAGTGCTCGTATTTTTTTACTAATAATGATCAGGGGTGACTTCCCTTTTATGGATTTTGTTCTATCATGTAATAGCTTTCTCCTCTTATTGTAAAGTTTGTTAATGGCTGGGGTCCACCATACTGGATGTTTGCCCTTTGTGGAAAGAGTCTTGGTTTTATTTGGGATTGCCTGATCCATGCAGTCCTAGAGGTGTTCATAGAAGGCATTTGTAAGGGCTTCCGCAGCTTGGGCTGTGGTTTCCACTGGCTCAGGGGCCTTGAAGGATACCACACCAGTCTTGAGTAGTGTGAAGTTTGCTTTAGAGAAGTTCTTCACTGTGGTCTTTTTTGTTTGGGGTGGGGGAGGGATGTGGATTTCCAGTGAGATTAGTTTATGATCAGATCTCACCAATGAGGGATATACTTCCGGTGTGGAGCATTTTGTCCCCATGTTTGTGATAATGAGATCTAATATATTTTCTCCTCTCATGGGAACAGTGACTAGCTGTTCCATGGCATTTGAATTTATGAACTCCAGGAACCGTTGGGCTAGAAAGTTAGGGCTTGAGTAATGTTCCCAGTCTATATTGGGTAGTTGATGACACCCAACATGATGGTGTTTGGAGATACATTTATACCCTCAGTGTCTTCAGGAAGGCTGTGTGGGGTTCCTGAGTTTGAGAGGGTGGCCTGTAGCATGCTACAATTTGTAGAGCAGTTTTGCCTATGGTTAGTTGCACCTGGATGGTTTCCGAAGCTTTGTGCGTTGCCACCAACCTGGAGGTGTGGGTATCCTTTATGAATAAGGATACACCCCCCCCCCCCATTTTGTGGTGTGGTCCGGGTTTTGGGGCCGGAACACATGATATGAGGTAAAACCTAATAGTGCGGGGTGCTCTCAGGAGCCTTGAACCAGGTTTCTGTTACAGCACAGACATCGATGTTCTCCATACTGAGAAGGGCCTCTCGAGTGCGTGCATTTTGAGATTTAGACTTCTGGCATTGAGCAGCATTACCCTCAGTTTCTTCCCATTTTTGTTTTCTAGGGTGGTAGGTTTAGAATTTGAGCCTTGCCTAAAAAAGGCACTATGGGGTGGCAAGAGCCTTAGCCAATATCCGAATCCCAGGGTGACAGGTGCAAGCCGTCCCTTATGCGAACAGCGTGGCTTATCCAGCATGTCATCCCAGGCAGACAGACACTGGATCCCCTTTGAATGACACCAGACATTAAGCCAATTGTTAAAGCTGATCATCTTGTCTCTATATTGTGGCATCATTCTTGGTGAAGGAAGGATACTGCTCAGGGTCAGGGTCATACCTGCCTGGGCTACATAATCAGAGAGCTCCTCTATGTCTCTTTTCATGTAGTCCAGGGAGGTACGTCTCAGGTCGTTCAGACCAGCATGGACAATGACTGTGTCATATTTGTACTTGCCATGGAGTGACCGGAGTGCTTGTGTTATGTGGCGGATTCTAGCGCCCGATAGGCAGCTTACTGTGACCCTCTCCTTGTTCAGCCTGGTGAGTGGGGCGTCAGTGTGTCTGACTATGGAGTCACCTATGACAAGTATGTTTGGTGTTGTATTTGGCCTTAATGGCTGTGACTGCTTTGCACACTGATTTTGTGGTTTATGTGTTGCTTGTGGGGTGTCTTGAGGTAGCAGTTGTTTGGGTGTCTGCTTTGGAGGCCTCTGCTGTTTAGGTAAATTTTACTCAGAGCCTCCGAGTATGTCTTTGTGTGTTTATGTGTTTGATTCAGTGGTGTGGTAGCATTATGTGAGGCTGGTTTTGTGGTGTGTGTAGTTGCCTTCTCCTCCTGTCTGGTCTTGCCAGTCCTGAGTTGAGAGAGCTCAGCCTCCAGTTTGGCTAAATAGCTGCATCTCTAAGTATTTGTGTTATGTGGGAGGAGGAGAGGGTTGTCTGTGTACATGAGGCAGTTATAACATTGCCTCAAGATTCCCAGATTCACCAGCTGGACCGGAGAGGAGATTGACAACTGACCTTTGGACATGCTAGAATAATATTGGGAATTCCTTAATAATTGAAAACAAGGGCCAGTGGGGAGTGAGGGTGTAGTGCTTTTAATTTTTAGTGCTGACTTACATAATTGCTTTAGTGAGCAAGTGCCAGGTAACTTGAGTGCAATGTGTTACAAGTAAATAAATGCAAAAATGACAAACAGTAACTTTTTTTCAAATGAAACAAGGAAATAAGTACAGTAAGCAATGCAGATATCACTAGTGATCCACAGAAGCGTGTGTGTGTGTGTGTGTGTGTGTGTGTGTGTGTGTGTGTGTGTGTGTGTGTGTTTGTGTATCGAGAAATGTAGATACAAACTGACATACACATATGTGTATATATACATATATATCGATATGCATGTCGAAATGTAGAATGATGTATCAGTGTATGTACACATATATTGACAGAGTGATAGAAATATATATACATAATTATATAAATGTATGAATAGATCAAACTATTTGAAAAAGTAAAGTAAGGCTCATGTTAAGTACAGATTAAACTGAATTGTAATTCATATAAAAATGTAATTACCGCTCAATGTCTCCTAAAGCTTTGTTATGGAGTGGTGCAGAGCAAGGTACACCTCATAACACTCTTTGCACTATGATATGGATGAAACCTCTAGTGTCAAATTCGAAAACTCCTCATTCAGTAATAATCTGTTTTAAAAAAAAATGCTAGAAACATTCTGTACACTCTACACGATATAACAAACGTAAATTAGTGGTAGTTAATACTAATTCAATATCATGCATTAAGGCATGGCATGATTGAATAA